>NC_081413.1:498242933-498258658 GCF_030272615.1 Cryptomeria japonica
GAAAAAGAGAAATTTATCAAATTATTCAAGAAAAGACCAACCAATTTTGCATGGTCTTATGTAGACATGCCTGGATTAGATCAATCATTGCACAATATATAGTTGCATATCATTATTCCTTTCTCATATAGTTGCATCAATAAAAACATGATGATTGTCTAAGTCATTCACCTCTCTGCATTGAAAGGAACGAAGGTTGACTCATTTCCTATATACTTGTTCATAAAGTCCTCAGGAGGTCTTTAGTCATTCATCTTCAACGTCACATTGTGATTAAGCTTTATCCTTGGTTGGGTAGAGATTTCATTATCAAGTCTTGTTACCCAAAATCTATCAATTTCTATATCTCACACATTAATCAAAAGCTCTAAGTCATTACAGATACCTAGTTGGTCATGTGGCTAGTGAAAAATCCAATATCTACTTTAGCACCGTTGTAATTTTCATACCCAAGTAGGTTTCATTACTTACAAGTCAAGGAAAGAAAATAAAAGAAAAATGTGCCAATATCCATCTCAAGGCAACATAAACAATGATATATAACTAAAATATCATGTGCGATAAGAGATTGACTACGAGAACATGCAAATAAATCCATCAGAGCTATGGACACCTACTAGCAATGGAGAAATGTTTAAGATATTATAGTGCATAACCTCGTCGGAGCCCTAAAGGCTTGCTGGTAGCAAGGCTCTATCCAGGTTGCTTTCGAAGTCAGAATAACTCATGTAGCTAGCCACATAGGATTGTAAGGGTCTTTGATGGTTATAAGAGTCGGAATAAACTCAATTGCACACACATGGGCAAAAGAAGATCAACATTTCAAGAATTGATGGAGAATTTTTCCGCGCCTCCATTCATAAACCTTGGTTACATAGTGTGTTAGGTTGGATGGCCTAAGTCTTTTTGAGAATGGATTGAACTCCTATCTCTGAAAAGTTTCTCACCTTTAATCCAATTAATGCAGGTCAAAGTGAAGGAAACACACAATCATCCTTGTTCAAATAGGAACCACATTTTGGTTATGCATCCTGCATAACTCATATCGAAAAATTCATTGTCTCCACATACATGTTGCATATCATCATCATAGGTCTGCACTTGGGGGCATAACTAAAAAAATTCTAAAAATCAGATAAAGACTTGAAAAAATTCTACAAATTAGATTAAGACCTGAAAAAAATCTAAAAATCAGATAACGACTTGAAAAAAATTCTAAAAATCAGATAACGACCTAAAAAAATTCTAAAAATCAGATAAAAGTCTTGAAAAACATCAAACAAAAACATCAAAAAATTCAAAATTAAACAAAAACATTCATAAAAAGTCCTGAACAAATAAAAAACAAACTAAAAATCCAGAAAACATCAAAAACTTGCAATAAATTATCTCACAAGAATCCAACACCCTAGTAGATATCCAGCTAACACTTCACACAAAGTTAAACAAAGGATACAACTATCTTGTCAAAACAACTGCAATCAAACTGATCAACTATCTAATCTATCAAATCACTATCAAACTATCAATGTGATCAACATCTTGTCTTAAACAGAATCGATATACTCGAAACCAGACAGATCAGTCTTATACGAGGTCCAAAACTTCTGAAACCAGACATTATCAAAATCACATCAAACATATCAAAGCAAAGACACAATCAGTCTAACTTCTGAGTTTTGTCTATTTTTGGTTGACTCTTTTTATCAAATTGGCGAAGATCATTGCTTTTAGCTACTCAAGGATGTCCAAAAGTGACTAGAGGAGTTGTGATTGGCATGATCCTTTTCTTTGTTTTCTATTTGTGGTTTGAACCAATTAAGTTCTGGGGCAATTGCTCTAGTGGGTGTCTATGATAGGAGCATTCTGCCTATGAATGCCACACATACCTTGACCCCTAGTGTAATTCCTATAATGGAGGGTTCATTCCTTGTCTTCTACGTGTTTGTTTTCTTGAAATGAGATATCTATACATCTTGGTTCCTCATACCCTGGTGTAATAAGCTCCATTGTTACATAATAAGGCTCAATAATGATAATGTATTGTACTGCGAATAAAGCAATGAAGAGTTTCTCATCAAAATTCTATCAAATCATCTCTATCATATCTAGATCTGGAATAAACAAAGGTTGATTCAATTGATTGATCATTTCATATCTATTCCATGTCTAACAACTAACAATTCTTCCAAATTCACAGTTTTCAACACCTATTTTGACACACAAAAATAAACATCATCACATTATATTTTCATATATATTATTTTATAATGATAGTCCATTGCATTATAATAAGAATTTCATCAACCATTATACATCGCAACATAAAGGTACATCACATCACTGCATGATACCACATTCACATTGCATTTATCATCACAATAGCATAAAACACAATAAAGAAACATTATACCATGAAGTTCATCATCAAATAGCTCATCAAGAATGCATGTCATATATCATATAAAAATGTGTCAAAATACATCATATCTACAACATCAACATCAATATCCAATCTCTCAACCTATGTTGCCTCTATCAGTAGGTGCATCTCGCCTAACTCAAGTTTGTCCCAACAACGCCCTAGGTGGACCCATCACTCCTCCACTACTATTCTATCAAGAGGTAGATCAACTCGATCTTCTCCCCATGAAAGCACTAAAACTAGGATCTCTCTGACCCTCAGGAATAGCTCTCTCATAAGCCTGTCGATAATAATAGCCTCCTATGCAGCAAAAAAATATCTATCGGCCTGGCTACGTGCCTTTGTCACCGGCCCAAATAACTGATCATATGCATCCATGGTAATCTGAACCCTCCTAACTGCCTCATCCCTTTCCCTCTATAGACGATCCCTTTTTGCAGTCAACTCCTCCATCACCTGCCTATACTGATCTCTATCCTCCATCCATCGGTACTGCAAAGTAGCGACCGGGTTCTCTAGATGCCTAACTCGATCTCTCAATCCCTCTTCATCTCCTCTCTTTGCACCTCCAAACTCCATGACCTAGGGCATCTCCACATCATGTCCATCATCCTCGCCCTCATCTCCATCACTGCTTGATGAGCCTTCTCCTGACTCATCGCCCTCATCAAAACTGCTCATAGATGCAATCTCTCCACTAATATCCACATCCTCCTCTCCACTATCCACCTACTCTGCAACTGTTGCTATCAAATCTATACCTCCTCCACCTCTACCTCCTCCATCTCTGTCCCCACCTCTCCCTCTCCCCCTAGGACCACTTCCATGTCTAATCTAGTGAGCACCAATCGAAATCGTTAGATCTATCAAAGATATAGGCCTATGCTATATCCACCATACACTATACTATGCTATGGACCCTGGATTCACTACCCCAAAACACCGTCCCCACAAAATAGGAGAAAGAGCATCAAACTCAACAATAGCAACATGAGGTTGCACGCAAGCACCCCAATCACCAACCTCTCGAGTAGTGCGAGAAAAATAAGTTGTCACATCCAGAATACCATGTACCTCTCCAAACTATCTGAGTACATGGCCAGGAAGATGCATGTTAATAACCCTGTGACCACCCACATCTCGACCAATAAAATATCTCTATTGTTGACAAAAAGGAAGATGTTGAGTATCATCAGTCCAACCAGGGCAAGTAAGATAAGGTCTCCATGAGAAATATTGTAAGATATCAATCTGATGATGCCAATACAAGATGTTACCCGATGCCCTATGTCTCACACCAACCAACAGTGTACTCAAAAGCATATGGCTGATCTGGCTCTAAATCAATATGTAATGTAGAACGAAAGATAGCTATGTTCTCCCAAGCCCATTTCTGGAGCAAAGTAATGCCACATCCAACTGATTTATGTTGCAAGTAAACAATCCCATGCATCTGATGATACAAAGTGGCAAGAAGACAAGGACCCCAAGAAAACACACGTCTGTCAATAATCATATCATGTATGACTCATCCCCATCCAACAAGAAAACCATGGGTACGTCTATCAGGAATCAATAATCCAACAACAATGCAAGCAAGCACAACGGTGAGATCATCATAATCAAAATCATCCCAACGAATCTTGTAATGACCACGGATATGTAGATCCTCCTCTGAACACTCGAACAATGTACACAAAGCAGAAACACCATCATGATGATCAAAAGTAACTCGTGTACCAAATATCGGAATGTGTAAGATACACCACACATCCTCAAGTGTGATAGATTCCTCACCTGTCGATAGATGAAAAGAACATGTCTCTGAATGTCATTGCTCAATCAAAGCAGTAGTCATGGCCCTATTGGTCATAACCTCAGGAAAATGCGCTATATAATACAATCCAACCTGTCATAACAAAGTGGTAGCCTCTGGATCCAACTCATGACATCGATCAAGACCATCTGGCCTCGTTTGTCTAGCAAGAAGTACTGGATAAGGCGCTTGCATTTGGAAAAAATAGAAATGAGTCAGTTACATCATCAAATTGTCAGGACGCATAAGAAAAAATTGCCTTTATTATCAAATGTGAAATACTTATATCAATTGTGATATGATTTTATCAGTTGCGAATTATTTTTATCAACTGTGAAACAAAATTATCAACTGCGAAGCAAAACTTGCAAATATGAATCAGAAGAAGCAAATGCAATATAAAACATCAAATGTGGTATGTTTAAATCAATTGTGCAATAATAACATCAATTGCAGAAAAGTCGACAGTAAAATGCGAAAAACACAGAAATTACATATCACCAAATGATTGAAAGTTTAAAAAAAATAGACATAAATGAGCAATAAATCATGCAACTCAACATGCCACTAGTGTTGGGAGGTCTCTAATAAGACCGTACTCGCTCGGATAAATGCAACCTCGCTCTGTGACCTATCATTTCTCTCCAAGGAGGCTGAAAGCACTAATATCTTTAAGGACTTCTTTCAAAACAAAATAGTGCAAATGAGCTCAAATCAACACCAATCTTCAATTTATAAGCTCAAAATTAGGGTTTTTCTCAACATAATGCCCATGGACCCCTCCAACTTCAACGCAGTTGTAGACATAGCAAACGAGATCGAAACCATTTCAAACTTCATATTATCACTATCTAGCACATTTCTGAAAAAATGGTCTTCGTTCCACAATTTTCCGACCACTTTTTCTGAGGGAGCATATTTATACCCTAAGCATCACCAGGGCATACTGGGGCAGTTTTTCTTTTTATTTCTTTGAAACAACGTCGTTCTGACATTGTCGCAAAGAGGGGCCAATGTAGACACCTAAAAATGTCTCATTAATCGTATACTAATTATTCATCTATTTAATTAAGTAATTCTTTAATTATTTGATTAAACTAACTATTTCTTCCAATCATCGCCCTTAAGCACTTCTAATTATTCTATTTCTATTCTCAAATCATGTTAATCAATTAACCCTATCTCAATTATTAATTAAATATCAATTATTTAATTAATTATGGTTTATTCCTTAGTTAAATCATCTTTATTATTTAATTAATTCAATCTCCTAAGTTTAAATAATTTCATTTAAATTATTTAAATTAATTAATTAAATTCCTCCAATTCCACAAATTATAATTCCAATTAATTCCATCTAATTTCATTTCATATTTCCCTAAATTCGAATTTCATTTCATTTCAACTAATTTCACATTTCCAAATTCACATTTCACCAAATCTGAATTTTAGTTAATTTCATGTGCATTTCAGCATTCGAATGACCAAATTCAAATCCAAATTGAAAATGAAAATCAAATTCAATTTCAAATTCCTACAACACATGCTAAAATCAGAATTGATTGATTAAATTAGTTGTCTAATCAATTAACTTATCAATCATCTTTTTTAACTCTCAATCACCTTTTTCTGACTAATCCATCAATTCAATCATCTCCCTAGTCTATTCAGTTCACTAATCAATCAAATGAGTTTACTAATCCATGTATTCAATTCACTCTCCAATCAATCTAGTTGACTACTCAATCAAATGAGTTAACAAGCCAATCAATCTTAGTTAACAAATCAATCAACTCTGTTAACTGATCAATCTAGGTGAGTTGTCTCTCAATCGTCACTTGAGTTCTATTTCTCACCCCCTTTGTGTTAAAAATCTATAAATTAAGCCTCATTTTCATCAATTCGATCTAGCATCTAGCATTCAACCCTCTAGTATCTAGCTTTTTCAGAATCACAGTCTTCAAAGTATTTGTATGCAGGAAATTGGTGCAATACCTGAGAGCCACCAACCACTCAAATTGGAGAAGCACAATGGAAGCAAAGATGCAGAATGAGGGAGTTTCTTATTTGAATTTATTCCTTATTTAGTATTGATTTTCATTGATTATGGTTGTTTGTTTGTTAATTAGTTAGGAATTGGTGATTCATTCTTACTTGAGAAATTAAACATACCTCATCAGCTATCAACCATCATCTTGTCCAATTATCTGATCTTCTGAATGATTCAACTTTACATACCTTGGTGTCTTTTGACTTCTGCTTCTCTGCTCTGATCTTTAGTTACAGTTGAGCTTTCTGATACTGCCGGGGTAACTGGTTCAACATTCTGTTCCGGTCCAGGTGCTACCAGATCACTTATGATCATCTCCACTATCGGTTCTCTATCATAAGATTTAGCTTGGTCTTTGTGTTGCTCATCCACTTTCACATTAGTGCTCTCCACACTTCTCTGCAATATTTTGTTATAACATTTATATGCTTTGCTTTTAGAATAACCAAGAAATATCCTTTTATCACATCTAGGATCAAACTTCCAATTCACTATCAAGGATTCTAAAATACTTAATTCTAGATGTATGACCAAATCATAACTCATAAAGTGACTTACCGATAAACCAAACCAGATCCAAGATCCAACAAATATTTGTTGTTTAACCTTCAAACTGATTTCTCCAAAGATCTGAAACATTTAGACCACTACCAGGGGCAATGCAAGATCTGTCATCAATTTCCCTCCCCTTAAGGCGAATGCCTTAGTTACCGAGTGGGTTTCCTGTCGGTGCAAGAACATTCTACTCTGTCGGTTGAGTAACCGGGGTATATCCTTCAGCCAAATGAACATCTGGGGAAATTAATTCTACCGGTTGAGCCTCATAATTTATAACCCACTTTTTCTCACGATCCTTTCGAATGTCATCAACCTTCTTCTTTCCTTTTTCATCAGATTTATCACTTCCTATTGAAAGGTTCTTGCTTTTGCACAATCTAGCAATATGTCCTACTTTGTTGCATGCATAACAAGTGATATTATTCTTCTGAATTGCCTTACTGAAACCTAGACCATTCGTTGACTTGCATTTATTAGCCATATGTCCAGACTTTCCACATCCATGACATTTCACATTCATTCTACAATAATCTGTCTCATGACCATACCTTTTATAAATTGAATATTGACTAGGAACTGCATTATTATTCTGATTTGCTCTATTTCTACAATGTCTTACCATATGACCAAATTATTGCAAACAAAATATCTACCATTGAATTTATGTGCATTTGGTTGCCTTACTGATGACCTCTAATTTTGGTTGACCTTCTTATCATTCTGCATACCGAATGTCTGATCTTCATTTGCAGTACCGAAGCTCTGACCTTGTTCAAATCCAAGTCCTCTAGTGTCTCCCTTGTGCCTTTGATCCTTCAGTAGCTCATCAAGTTTAGCAGAACTAACCTTGAACTTATCTTTGTATTCATTTGTAGCATCCAAATCTCCTCTAATGATTATCATCATTCTTTCCAACTCTTTCTCATTGTTCTGTGATTGCACCAATTCAGTTTTCAACATATCATTCTCATGCGCCAACCTAATGCATTCCTCAAATCTGTCTTTCAGAGATATAGTAAGATTTTCTTCATTCTTCTTTCGGTCTTCAATCTCCTTGCACATCCTCATAGTTAGGGTTAGCATTTCATTCTTCATCACACCATTCTCCTGACTCAGCTTCTGACATTGTTCCTTAAGGGCATCCTTCTCTTCATCATCTTGCTTTTGCATAAGTTCCTTCATTTTAGCTCGAACATTAGATAGCTTTTCTTGTAGAGAGATAATGAATTCTTTTGTAGATCTAAGTTCATCTACCAACTTTATGTTTTTAATTTTTTCAGCTTCAAAATCTTCAAGAGCAAATTCAAGTTGCTGCCTCAAACACATCTCCATGGATTCTGGTTTCAACATCTTCCTCAAGCGGTTAGGCTTCTACAAAAAGAGGACCAGGCTTTGATACCAATTGTTGGAATCCAAGAACATTGAGAGGGGGGGGGTGGGGAGGGGTGAATCAGTGTTCTACCAGAATGGAGAAATTTAACCTTATTAAAACAACAACTCAACAACTCAACAACTGGTAAACATAAAAACATATAGCAATAAGCAACAATGCAACCACAAATATGAACACTATAACACCATAGATTTATATGTGGAAAACCTCAAGGAGGAAAAACCACGGTGGGATTGGAGACCCACAATATCTATCCACTGATCAGATGAATAAATATTACAATAGGGGCCTACACATGCAGGAAGACACACTGCCTAGATCACTACTCATAACAATGGAGTCTCACTGACTATAGAGAGGTTAACCACCTCATAATATTCAGACAACAATCTAGAAAGAAGAACTGCATGTGATAGCATCAAACATGCCAGATTACAATTCTGGTTAAGCTCAATACCAGAGGTCTAAAACCTCTTACATAAACCCAACTCGATCACCTATGATCGAACAAATCCTCTACACAAATGATTATTAGATTATTCGCTCCTTGCCCATACATACATACGATCTACAATGAGATCTTACATCACTTATATACCAACCCAGGACCTAACCAATTAGGTCGTCCACCCAAATGATAATTCAATAGATCCATTACATAATCCTGAAATAAAATCATAAAACATGTCGGCCTAAGGCCAAAAAAACATCATCCAATCAATAAAACATCCTGGAAGCGCATCCAAGGATCCACCAACATGTTACATGTAAACCAGTCCATAACCTAGATAGAACCGAACATAAATTAGATCCACACACGCCAAAGCAATGGCACCAATCAGTCAAGGCACGAACATAATCACCATCAACATCCTGAATCCCTTCTAGAAGCTACATCAACACTACGAATGCATTCCATCGAAGATTTTCAATAAAGCTCTGTCGATGAAACCCTTATCGAACCTACAAAGCAGGCTTATTAGAACATAAGATATCATCCGATCATCAAGCCAACACCAACTGAATGTGATACGCATCAGAACACATGAATAACCAATCCAAACCAATTCCACAAACCAAAGCATACCGAAGCAATATTGTAACCTGACCACTCTGTCGGGACCAACTAGAAACCAGTAAACAACCAAAATAGCTAGTGTTGACATCAATAACAAAATATCAATGCAACACATAATCAATTCCTTCATATTGCCAACAATCTCCCCCTTTGACATTGATGGCAACACTAGATGTGAAAAACATTTGAGTGCCAATAAATGCCAAACAAATCTCCCCCTATGCAAGACAACCAACAATCTCCCATAAAATGATTTAGCAATGAAGCTCTGAACCAAATATCTCTGTACCAAATAACCATCCATAGACCTGAACCAAACTCCCCCTATGGGATACAACCAATCTAAAATTTTGTTTCTCCTCGTGCTAACAATCTTCCCCTTAGACTGATATCTTATTAAACTTTGTTTTTCACATATATATCTCTCCCCCTTTGACATCAATGCCAGAAATCTGACATAAACACCAAAGAAAGACATAGAGTGTAAGGACCCGCTTGTCCTAACCCTAGTTAAACCAAACATAAACTCACAATTATAATTAAAAATTTAGATTAACAATTTTTGCACATGCAAGTAATAGATAAGTAACTGAACAACTATGCATCTCATAAATAACATGTGGAAATTTAATGTGCATGTGGAAAATAACATGAGTAAAATTACGCATGAGGACCGAATATAATGCAAACCATAATTAGTTACGAAGTCGAGTTATGTGTGCGCATGTGTAGCGTAAATCGTATGCATGAGTTATTATGTGATAGATTAACATGCAAAAATGCATAATCAGGTCAACTAATAGATAATTAAATATGGCCACGCATGCATGCATAAATGAAAACTAATCTAAAAATAAAAATAAATCATGCATGTTAGTAGGTTAGTATGTTAGTAGTCTTTTCTCTTCTTTTCTTTTGTTAGTTACATTGCATGGTGACTTCTTGTCGCATTACATCATGTGACCTTATAGGTCCTTTTTCATAACCTCTACATGTGACCATTCTGGTCTTTGCAATGAAATAAAATATACATCTTCAATTATTACATAAAATTTTATCTGGAATCTCTAACTTTCTGTCTCTGGATGTGTCACCTCCGTTTGACCTGGATAACCTCCTCTTGCAAACTGGATGACAAACATATGACCCAGGTGTTTTATCTACCCAACCAAATGAAGCATAAGCTTCTCGGTGCTCTTGATAAGCTCTCGTCCCTCACGACGGAGTATCCTAGCAAGCCGGTACCAACTGGTAGTAAAGGAATCTTGTGCAATCATGTAGAACTAACAATCCATCCTGGTTGAACTAACTACATGTGTTATGATAGGGAGATAAATAAATAAATATGATGGCCATCATTACCCTATTGGGGAGGTGAAGAAAATCACCCTTCCCTGGTTAGCCCATAACAAGCACTCTCGTTCCATAAATATCCCTCATAGACAGAAAAATAATTAACCCTTCGCGGATTAATGTCATATATATATATATATATTATTGCTTTTATTCTTGTCTTAAAAATTCTTAAATCAATCTTGAAGTTAGAATTTACCACTATCAAGACTTTCCAAATACAACAACCTTTTTTTGAAAGTTATTTTATTTTCAATTATCAATCTTTTTCCATATTTTGTTAGTACTCTCATAAGCAATTAACATAATGCATATTCTATGATAAAAATAATAGCAAATAATCAAAAAGAAATCAAGATTCACATACCTAATGGGATTTGATCCCCTAACCTATAGGTTCCAAAAATAAACTTTTGCCACCACACCAATTGTCAAGTTTAAAACTATATTCAAAACAAATTTAAAATATCTTCATTGTCAAAATTTCATAGATATACTTTGACATGGCACATATCATATTCACTCATGATATGGTCTTAATGTTTCAGTCGTTTCTTAAAAACCTAGATGCCAATTTCTCTGAAATTTTGACAAAAATTAGAAATATTTGAAACGCAAAAACCTAGTAAATTTCCTTAAATTCCAGTTTATATTTTTCAAGATACATGGAGTAGAAGGTGTTGACACCACAACTGGCACATCAAACAAACTAGCATTAAATCCACAATATCCAATTACTCTCAACAACAAAACAATACCAGTCAATCGATTTCATAGATAGAAGTCTTGTGGTAAAGAAGAGATTAAAAACCTACCTTTAACAAATTTATTCCCTGTACTTAAATTTTTAATCAGAAATTATGACAAGAGGAATAATTTTTAAAGGAAAAGATCAAATTAAGACTCAAATAAAATATGTAAAATAAATGAACCTGGATGTGAGAAAGAAGAATCACAGGCGTTTCCCAAATTTCAGACAATCTCTTCAATCTACCTTGTCGACTTCATAGCAATCACATGAATCAAGAAGCTCAAAAAGAATTGGAATGATCAAATAATAGGTTTATTCCTATATTTATAAACATTGAATTCTCTAAAAATAAAATATAATTGTTTGCATGATTAAATTCTTAAAATAATATAATTAGAACTCACATAATAATTAATTGATTTTATTAAATTACAATTTGTTAAAGATTTAGTTTTTAAGAAAATAATTAATTATTAGGCTCTCGCATGTCGTCTATATGTTTAGTACATAAGTTTACTCCAACATTGTATTTTTGCATGCCTTGATTATTTATTTAAATTTATTAACTAATATTTTAATTAATTTCTTGAATTAATCTCATTCTTTATTTTAATTAGTCCTCTAATTTTAGTATTTATTTATATCTTAAATAGCTTTTTATGTTTTATATATTAATTATCAATAAATTTTATTTTTAATTACTCAACTAATTAATTTATTTACTCTCTTTTAAATAATTATATTATAAATAAATTTCTAGCTTGATTTATTAATTTATCCTTATTATTATAATTTTATTTTATTTTATCAATTTATATTAGACTCCATAATTTAATTTATTAATTTCTTATCTAATTGGGTACTTTGCACAGGGTTCCAATACTTAGGTTGCTACTAGCGAGCTAGAAAAACCCCTCCTCGGTCATATGTCCGCCTTCGACGGTTACCCTGCAACTTATACTTGACAAAAATTCGTCAGATCCCATTACATAAAAAAATCTAACAAAATATTAACATCATTAAATATCATAACAATATTATTTATCATTATTAAATAACGACATCATATCAACAAAACATCATTATTAAGTATTATTAATCATAACAGTAAAGTAACATCATAAAATAACTAACCATCATCATTGTCACTAAACCACACAATATCATCCATCATTATTAAAAGTTAATCAAAAGGTATCTGACATAATAAATAAATCTAACTGAGGTCTAATTCGAGTCGTGACATCTTTCCCCACTAGGAAGAGACATCGACTCGATGTCTTATTACAAAATAAAACATGCATAAAAATAATAACTGAGTCTATCAAAATAAATGTAGGAAAGAACACTCAATATCCTCAGCGTTGTCCCATGTAGCGACGTCCTCTGAATATTGATCCCACTGGACCTTATATTGCAAGATCTCTCTCTTGCACAACTTAATAGTATGCCTATCAATGATTCGAGTAGGCTCCACTAGCACCACCCCTGGGTCCTGTACCTATAGTGAATGCCAATCAAGGATATGATTTATATTGGGATGGTAGGGCTTAAGCAATGAAATATGAAAAACATTGTGGATCCAGGAGAGAGCTGGTGGTAGGTCAAGTCGGTAAGCAACTAGATTAACTACTTCCAGGATGTCAAAAGGTCCAACATATCTAGGTGCCAATTTGGAAGATTTCCCAAAGGAAATAGAGCTCTTATGAGGTCTCACTCTCAGAAAGACCTTATCCCCTGCTGAAAACTGTCGAAAGGTCCTATTCTTATCTGCATAGCTCTTCTGTCTATCAGCTGCTTCCTTAAGTCTAGCTTTTATTGTTACCATCTGTTCTTCCATCTCTTTGAGTAATTCTGGTCCAACTAAAACTCTATCTTCCACCTAGTCCCAGCTAACAGGTGTCCTACACTTACGTGCATAAAGAGCCTCAAATGGTGCCATGCCTATAGAGGAGTGATAGGAGTTATTATATGCAAACTCCACTAAGGCAAGAAAATCCTCCCATTTGTATTGTTGGTCCATACAATACACCCTTAATAGGTCTTCTACTACCTGATTTACCATCTCTATCTGTCCATCTGTCTGAGGATGATAGGCTGTGCTAAAGTTCAACCTTGTCCTCAGAGCTGCATTCAAGGTGGTCCAAAATAGTGAAGTCATTCTCACATCCCTGTCTGAAATGATTGTCTCAGGTACCCCATGTAACCAAAAGATCTCTTTAACAAACTTTTGTGCTAGGGTTACTGATCCATCCTTAAGATTTCCGAGTATGAGGTGAGTTACTTTGGTCAATTTGTCTACCACAACTAGTATCATGTCATGCTTATATCTGGACATAGGTAATCCTTGGATAAAATACATACTAATGATTTGCCACTTGTAATTTGGTACACGGTGCGAAAATAACAACCCTGTTGCATGCATATGCTCAACCTTGACTCGTTGACATTCAAAACATTGCCTTACATAGGCTACCACATCCTTCTTAAGTCCAGGTCAAAAGTATAACGGTTTCATATCTGCAACCATCTTATTCACACCAGGGTGTCCAGCATATGGTACGTTATGCATCTCCTCTAAGATCAAATCCCTTAATCCCCCTTTATTGGGAATATATATCCTCCTTATGTATCTAAGAAGTCCATTTGGTTCCAACATGTACCCATCAAAACGGTGGTTGGAAGGATTAGTCTCTAAGGCATTTTTGACTAAGTCATAGTGCTCATCCCCTTGAAGATTATCCAACACCTGTTGTCTCAAGGTAGTCCGGGTGGTGGCTATCACTGCTAGGTGTCGTCTTCTGCTTAAAGCATCAGCCACTCGATTTTCTTTCCCTTTGATGTAATCTATCCCAAAATCGTACTCACTTAAGAACTCTAACCACCTTCTCTGCCTTGCATTCAAATTTGGTTGGGTAAAGATGTACCACAACCCATGATGATCAGTCTTTAGCTCAAAGGGCGTACCCAAAAGGTAGTGTCTCCACATTTGGAGGGCATGAATAATAGCAGCCAATTCTAAATCATGTGGTGCATAGTTGACTTCATGTATCTTCAACTTCCTGGACTCCTAAGCTACAACCTGTTCATTTTGCATTAATACTCCTCCTATTCCTTCTCCTGATGCATCAGTGATAACTGTGAATGGTCCATTTGGGTTGGGTATGGTAAGTATAGGTACTGATGTCAACTTCTGTTTTAATAAGTTGAAGGCTTGCTCACATTCTTCCGTCCAATCAAATTTTCTTCCCTTCCTTTGGAGTGTAGTAATAGGAGCTGCAATCTTAGAGAACCCTTCTACAAACTTCCTAGAGTATCCAGCTAACCCCATGAAACTGTGAACCTCAGGAACACTTTGAGGGGCTGGCCATTCAGTGATTGCCTTGATCTTCTCAGGATCGACAGAGACTCCATCCTTGGAAATGATGTGCCCTAGGTAGTGTATTTTCTTTTGGAAGAAGGCACATTTAGACAATTTACCATAGAGCTTATGTTCCCTTAGTCTTTGCAAGACTATTCTCAAATGCTTCTCATGCTCCTCTATAGATCTGGAGTAGATGAGGATATCATTGATGAAAATCAGGACGAAGTCATCCAGACAATCTCTAAAAACATTGTTCATAAGGTTCATAAAGGTTGCAGGAGCATTTGTCAGCCCAAAGGGTAACGCCACGAACTCATAATGTCCATAATGAGTTCTAAAAGTTGTCTTTAATATATCTGTATCCCTTATTCTAAGCTGATGGTACCCAGACCTGAGATCAATCTTGGAGAAAACTTTTGCACCTTTCATTTGATCAAACAACTCATCAATCCTAGGGAGTGGGTACCTATTCTTGATGGTGACTGTTCAACATTCTATAATCAATGCATAAGTGTAGTGTACCATCCTTCTTCTTGACGAAGATTACGGGTGCTCCCCATGCTGACACACTTGGTCTAATTAGACCCTTGTCCATTAACTCCTGCAACTGCACCTTTAACTCGTATAACTCCGTGGTTGCCATGTTGTAAGGTGCCTTAGATTGGGGTTCAGTCCCTGGGTGCAAGTCAATAGTAAAATCAAACTCCCTCTTAGGTGGCAATCCTGGCAATTCCTCTGGGAAGACGTCTTGGAACTCTCAAAGGATAGGGTGTGTATCAAGTCTCGTGTTATCCTCCCTTATATCCTTAATGTGCATTGAGTAAATTTCACAACCTTTCCTTTGGGCCTTCTTAAGTTGCATTGCAAAAAATTGTCTAAGTTGCAAAGGCTTCTTATCCCCTTGTATCTTTACTTGATTGCCTAAGTCATCAAAACA
>NC_081413.1:498259158-498302158 GCF_030272615.1 Cryptomeria japonica
TCGGGATAAGTGGTTTTTTTCATCTGGGTGCGGGTGATCGCCAGTACTTCTTTCTCACCAGTCTTCTCAGCCTTCTCAATGTTGAGGAGATTAACCCCTGCCTGTGGGCAATTTGCGTCCTCATGGTCGCCTGGCCCACACCAACGGCAGAGGTGCTGAGGGGTGGCTTCCTTCGTGCAATCACGGGCGAAGTGCCCCCACTGATTACAGGCCCTACATTGGATAATCGGGCGTCCCTTCGCATCGTATTGGACCCTGTTTCTAGTGGAATTATTATTATTCCCCCGTCCGCCTTGTCGGTTTCCTCGGTAGCCTCCGAAAGATGCATTATTGTTCGAATCCGATGTGGAGGGCTGCTCCCGGGCAAAGAGCACTTGCTGGTTACGTGCCTTCAGATTGTATGGGCATTCCTTCGTAGAATGTCCCATGATCTGGCAGATGTCACAGAATGCCTTCTTGGGACAGGCACCCTTTGTGTGGCCGCTCTCCTTACAATCCGTGCACCACAATTCATCATCCTTGCCTGTGGTCCCCTTCATTGTCTTAAACTCTTTTAACATTCGTTCCATATCCTTCTGAAGGGCTGTGACTTTCTTCTTCGGCTTCTCATCACTGCTACTCTCTTCTTCCGACGTATCATCTTCAAAGGATGACGAAGATCTATTCTTCTTCTTTTTGGCCGTCTTATTTTCACTTTCCAAGTCCATGGCCTGGTTGTATGCATCATCGTAGGATGTCGGAGGCACAATTTTCATCTTTCGTCGTAGCTTAGGGTTCAAACCCTTGACAAACCACCGCTTCTTTAAGCCATCAGCCGGTTGGCTTTCCATCTTTCCGACTAATTCCTTCAGTCGGAGGCCATACGCCTGTACGGTCTCCTTCTTTCCTTGCTTTGTTCCATAGATTTCGGAGACTATCTCATTATCATCTCGGAGAAGCCGAAATTCCTTCTCGAATGCTTTCTTCAATTCATCCCACGTAGTTACCCCGGTTTTATCCAAGTCTGAATACCAGTCAATAGCCACTCCTCTCAGTGTGGCGGGGAACTGCTTCATCCATTCATCCTGGTCAGTCACCCCGTTGGCTGTCCAGATGGTTTCGCATGTACGGCAATGTCGTGCGGGATCATCTTTGCTATCCTCTGTGAACTTTGGCAATTTTTGTTTACTCGCCATCCCACCACTGGGTCTCGCTCCTCTAATTCCTTGTGTGCTTGTACCTGGCGATCCTCCGCCTCCTGCAATTGAACCTCCACTCGTGGGTCCTCCGGAAAAAGTTGCCGACACCGAACCAAACAAATTGCCTCCCGTACGGTACCCTTGTGCTCCCTCGGCACCTTCAGTCGTACCGTCACCTTCCGTTGTCTCCCTCCGGTTGTCCTCTGAAATGGACAAATTCTTGAGCAAGTCTCTGGTAGCGTCGATCAGGTTTAGACTTCGCCTTGTTTGTTCCACCAACTCTTCGCAGCTTCTTACCCTACGATGGTATTCTGGTGAACTGTAGAGTTCTCCTTCGGCACCCTCCGTGACTCCTTCTGGCAGCCCTACAACAGTGTAGACAGTGTAGTTCTCTCCGTCTATCTCTGCCTCCGCAACCTCCGTGACACCTCCTGGGTTCCCTTCGGGCAACCCCTCGGCCGGTCGTCCCTTGACAAGCTGCCTTAGCCTACGCCTTCGTTCTATCTGCTGTCTGAGATTCAACGCGGTTTGTGCCACTTCCCATTCGTCACTCTGTATCTTTTTATTTTTTGTCCTTATTTAGTCTATTGGCATAAGTCAAAGGTTCAATTTCCTCCTGGCCTGGCGCCATCTCATTCCGTTTCCTGTCGGCTGTTCTCTTTGTAGCGTTGCAGGATTTGTTGTCGTCGCTCTTCTTGGGCAATCTCCTCCAGGCGGGCCTGTTGTGCCAGCGATGCCTCTGCAAGCAACCGGGGGAGGTGGTTCATTAACCGGTTTACTGTCGGGCTAACCTCCAGCGCTGTCCACACGGCACTTGGTGGGATTTCTGCCTCCACTGCTTCTCGTCGAACGTATGTCTGAATGGCCACCTGGAGCAAAATTGAAAACTCTCGCGTTGCCGCGTCTTCTCCTGTATAAAGTTCTGTCTGCACGTCGTCGGCCTCCAGGTTTACGTCACCAACGGGTAGGCCCATTGTGTCTGTGCGCCATCCGTGTCTTCCGTTCTCGAGTTCGTCTAGGCAGCATCGCCAAATGTTTACCTCACTGGGTAAACAGGAAGAATACAGAAATCGAACAGCAATGCACAATGCAAATACAAAAGAAGTACCAAAATAAGCTTGCCATTAATGTCAAAAGATGTTCATATTATAATCTGTCGTCCACATTACATGTCCTCCAACAACCGGAGGTGGTACAATATATGACAGCCGAAGGGGTGCGACACAACCGTCGCGACTCCAACTACCTACCCGTCAGCTAACTAACTGACCGCCGTAACTCATTATTACCGACGACAACATAAACATAATATACCAACATAACATAATGATTATTCCCGTCAACATCCTCCAATCCAGTTTTTTCAATTGCCTGGCGCTAGACGCCATCAAATGTTTGTTTTTTTCCAAACTTATATCTTTCCTCTCCTGGGCACCTTCACATGTTCTTTCTTCCAATTGCGATCTCTTATTCCCCTTGTCTCAATGGTACTTTTAGTTTGCTTCCGTGGTCCGTACGGCCAGTATTTTACTTCTCAGAAAATTTGTTTTCCTCTGGCACCCCTGAATCCGTACGGACTTTTTATTGACTCTGGCAGCCCCTTGGTTCCTACGGAATTTGTCATGCCAAATCCGGTTATTGGCGAAGGTCGTACGGACTTTGCGTCTGAATTCCGTACGGAATTCTGGTTCTCCACTTTTTGTACATAAATCTTTGGCATTGTCGCCAAAAAATTCCGTACGGTTTTGTTCCTCTCCTTGCCACTTTAATTTCATGCGGACTTTTCCCTTCACTGTTTTTGATTTTCGTATGGAAGGTTTGTCTCCCCGCCGTACCAGATTTCGTACGGAATTCGCTTTTCCTTTGTTGGCACTCCTTCTCGTACTTTAATTTGCATACAGATTTTTCTTCTGAGATCCATGGAGTGTTATTTATTGACGTACGGTATTTCCTTTACTTGTGGAATCCATACGGATCTTTGTCTTTCAATTTCGTATGGACTTACTATGAACGAGTCCCCCTTTAATTCTTTGACACTTAACATTTTTTTAAATTTTTCCAACTTGTAAAATTTCATTTTTTTTTGCTCGCCACTTGCAAATTTCCCTTCATTTTCACAAAAATAATAAAGACAAGTTCCTGCAAAAAATAATGAAAACGGTGTGCACCATGAAATTCCGTGTGGTTCTGAAGGTTGTAAATTGGCGTTGGCGACAAGGGGCGCTGCCCCTTGACCCCGCTGGGGTGTTGGCATCGAACCTCCGTTTGATTTGGTAGGTACACTGCAAGTTGGGCGGTTTTTTTTTTTTTTTTTTGTGTTTCTTACTTGTGCCGTTGGCTGGGTCCTTCTCGCTCATGGTACACCTTCAATTTAGAGCCATTCACTGTGTCCTGCACCTCCTGCCCGTCCAGTGTCCACAACTTGATCGCCCCGTTCGCGCTGACCTCGCGAACTTTGAAAGGGCCCAGCCACTTTACCTTGAATTTTTCGGGCTTGATCTCGTTGCGCCCATTAAACTTTAATACAAGTTGCCTTGGGGTAAACCGCATTCTTCGCAAATGTTTGTCGTGCCAACTCTTCCGCCTTTGCTGTGCTGTCTCTATCGCCCACTGAGCCATCATTCGTCACTCATCCAATTTGTTCAAAGCGTACAGTCTCTCTCTTAGGCTTTCCATGTCGCCAAGTCGATTATTGATGGCGATTCGGAGACTCGGCACCATGAATTCAACTGGCACCATGACTTCTTGTCCATACATTAGCTGGAAGGGAGTCTGTCCTGTAGTTACCTTATAAGTCGTTCGGTATGCCCAAAGTACCGACGGTAGGCGCTCCTCCCAATCATCCTTCTCCACTCCGCAAGACTTATAAATCACCGACATGATTATTTTATTGGTCGTCTCCGCTTGCCCGTTCGCCCGCGGATAGTAGGGGCTTGATAAGGAGTGGAAGATTTTGAACTCTGTTGTTAGCAACCGGATTATATGATTTACAAAATGTCCTCCTTTGTCACTCGTCAGTGGGATTGGAATCCCATTCCGCGTAATGATTTGTTCATAGATAAATTTTGCTGTATTGACTGTCGAATTGTCTGGCAAAGCCCATGCCTCGACCCACTTGGTCAAGTATTATGTCACCACTACAATGTATCTGCATCGTCGGGCTCTACTTGGTTTTAATGGTCCGATGAAATCCAATCCCCATCTCTCAAACAGTTCCTGGGCATTCGATGGGTTGAGGGGCATAAAATCCCTCTTCAATGGCCGTTCGACCCGTTGGCATGTATCACAACTCGTCACCCACTCTTTGGTGTCATTATGTAGTGTCAGTCACCACAGTCCTGCCAACAGAACTTTCCTGGCCGTGGTGTCGGGCCCCATGTGTCCACCTGCAGGCCCTTCATGTGCTTCCCTTAGGACACCCTGAATTTCCTCTTCCAGGACGCATCGCCGTAGGACCTGGTCGGGTCCCATTTTGTACAAGAGGCCATTAATGAGTTGGAATGTTTTGCTCCTCAGTACCAGTTTCTTTCTTTCTCCTGGTGGCATCTCCCTCGGAAACCGTGATGTCGACAAGTATTCCCCCACGCTTGTGTACCAGGCAGGGAGAACGGCAATGCGAAATAAGTGAGTGTCTGGAAAATCTTCATTCACTCCTTCGACTAGTTCTCCTGACTGGATTCTCGATAGCTGATCAACTATCACATGGCTCTTCCCGAGTCTTACAATAATGTTGAATGTAAACTCCTAAAGCAGTAGCAGCCATCGGCTGATTCGTCCTTGGAAAATTGGCTTGTTTACCAGGTACATCAACGCTTGGTGGTCCACATAAAATGTGAACGGGGTGGCCAGTAAGTAATGTCGAAATTTCTAGACGGAGTACACCATCCCGAGGGCTTCCTTCTCTGTGGTGCTATAAGTGAGCGTCTGGAAAATCTTCATTCACTCCTTCGGCTGGTTCTCCTGACTGGATTCTCGATAGCTGATCAACTATCACATGGCTCTTCCCGAGTCTTACAATAATGTTGAATGTAAACTCCTAAAGCAGTAGCAGCCATCGGCTGATTCGTCCTTGGAAAATTGGCTTGTTTACCAGGTACATCAACGCTTGGTGGTCCACATAAAATGTGAACGGGGTGGCCAGTAAGTAATGTCGAAATTTCTAGACGGAGTACACCATCCCGAGGGCTTCCTTCTCTGTGGTGCTATAATTTTTCTCTGCCTTCGACAGGAGTCTGCTTGCAAAGTAGATCGGGTGATCTAGCCCATGATCGCCAACTTGCGCCAGTGTGGCCCCTATGGCGAAATTCCCTATGTGTCCTAGGAAGGATTTGACTCCCGTGACATCTGTCGGTGCCTCCATTTCCACTATCACCCGAATCTTGTCTGGGTCAGTCTTGAGTCTAGCCTTACACACTATGTGTCCTAACAGCTTCCCTTGAGGCACCATGAATCTGCATTTTTTGGGATTGAGTGCTAGGCGGGCTCACCTGCATCTCTCCATGCATTCGCCAAGTGCGGCCAGATGTGCATCCTGGTTACTGTAGATGGACC
The DNA here is from genome assembly GCF_030272615.1 of Cryptomeria japonica. Classification (NCBI taxonomy): domain Eukaryota; kingdom Viridiplantae; phylum Streptophyta; class Pinopsida; order Cupressales; family Cupressaceae; genus Cryptomeria; species Cryptomeria japonica. The sequence goes on from NC_081413.1 coordinate 498,264,888, forward strand.
AGTCGTCAAGGAACGCCCTAAAGTTCCCTACTGATATCTTGTCAAATATGTGAAGGATTATCCGTTGGAATGTCGCTAGCGCGTTGCATAACCCGAACAACATTTGGTTATACGCGTACACGCCATCTTCCACTATGAAGGTCGTTTTTAATTTGTCCTCTTCAGCAATGCATCCATAAATGAATAAATTTCATGACTGGCCACTTCCTCCAAGATGCTATCCGTAAATGGTATTGGAAACGGGTCCTTTATGGTGACCGCGTTAAGGCATTTGAAATCCACGCAGATTCGGATCTGGTTTGCCTCCTTTTTAAGGGATATCACTATGGGCGATACCCACTCGCTGGTCTGCACTTTGAAAATAATCCCGGTTTCGAGCATATGCTCGATTTCATCATTCACTCTCGCAGCATAGTTTTTATTCATTCTGTACGGCCTCTTTCGTACAAGTACGGCCCCAAGTATGAGTGAAATTTGATGTACGCACAGTTCTAGCGGCACCCCTTTGAGGTCCTTGTACGTCCAGGCGAATACATCCTTGTATTCCATGAATATTTTAAACGCGGCGGCTTTCAGGACTGGATTCCAGTCGTTGCCAACCAGGATGTTCCTTGGCTCTACTTCCGTGCCGAGGTTTGTAGGTTTTACGGACTCTTTGTACCGGATTGGTTTCGTCATGTCAAACCTATGTGCTGGTGTCTCATTGACAGGAGCATCCCCTTCCGTGTATTCCCCGTACGCTGGCGGAAATTCATTTTCGTCCGGCTCCTCGTCAACCTCCAACATGTTGCACCCATACAGCAGCTCGTAGTCTTCCATTTGCCAGTGGAAGAGCCCATTAAGGGAATCAGTCTCATCTTCCGAACATCCTTGGATTCCCAAGATGCCTTCCTCATCCGGTTCCCTTCCGTACTTTCCTTCATCAACTCTGCCCTCGCCGTCCGATTCCGATTCTGACGGGAGTTCTTCACTCACGAGTTGTGTTTTCAGGTTGATAATAAATTTTCGCCTGGCTTTCTCCATGGACAGCGTGTTACTCCGTCCAGAAATTTCAACATGTAGCTTAGTCCATTTTTCAACATTGCCTAGACTCTAGACTCTAGAGTATAGCTGGGGAAAAACCATACAACTTTATGACCAACTGCAGGCATATTCTGTAGGTCAGCCACATATTGAGTTTTATGTGTCCTTTCCTTCTGCTGCTTGGTTACCATTATCATTCATTGGTCCATGATATTTATACGATAGGTCTTAGTAGAGACTTATTACCTGCAATTTGTACAGAATCTAAACATTTACTCGGAGTTTACATGACAAGCTCCCGATTACGTACTTGCAAGTGGAGATGATCTATTAACAACATGTTAACTTTGATTTAACAATGATATTCTCTTCGTGTCTTATTAGTACTCAAATGTTCATAGCATTATAATCTTTTGCACATAACCTTGTAATCTGCTGTCCCAGCATTCAACATCCAGAAGTTAGTGAGAACTGAGAAATAAAAATTTAAATTCAAAGGCTTGCTGTTAGTCACCTAGACTGCCATCAAAGCTTTCTGATTCAAATACTTGCTACTAGTATGGAATTGGAAATGGTAATGACTCTTTTTTAAATTTGCAGGGAAACCCATTTCTATGAGTACCATTACTATGGTGGTTAGCCTGTGTTTTTAATCTAAGACGAAAAGATGTGACTTATGACATTTATTTTGTTGGGAAAGTATTTAATTTATATACCATTATTACAGGTTTTGGAGTTTTTCGCAGCTGGCCAAGAACTTAGATCCACTCAATCGGCAGCAAAGTTTAACTATAGACTCCGTCCTGTTAAATGTTCTGGTTTAGTTACTGACAAAGTGAACTCTTCAAGGCCTTCTGATGCAGAATATGTGCCTTCAAATTCGTCAATGGATTTGGTTACTGCTGCTGTCAATGCAATTTTCTCGTACAAGCCATTTTATAATTTTGCATCAAAGAAGGCTCGTGAAATGATTATCAAACGTGGAACTGATATTGGCCAGCCTTGGGAGGCAGAGCTCACACAGTTGCGCTTGCATGACTGGGAAAGTGAGTTAAAGGCTGTACAGAATCAGGATATAGTTTATCCTGAGGTATGCTCAATGCTCTTAAATATATCTATCTATCTATCTATATATGGATATGTGTGTGTATATAGCTGAGTAGCTGAAGAGTGAACATTTATTGTGCATGTTTCTAACCATTTGTTTTGTTTCCTTTCTACAAATAAGAATTATCTAATCTTGGTTTACTACAAATATATTTCAGTATTACTTGAAGCCATTTCATGCATACGAGGAAGGAAATTTATCATGGCAAGCTGCATTAGAGGTGGAACTTGCAGCTAAATCAGTTCATGCAAATGTCTTTGATCCTCAGGTAAAATATTCTAATTTATAAATTGTGCATACTTTTGTTCACTAGGAGTATTTTTTTCTTAAAGATGTTTTATTCCATTTTGAGTCTGCAATTTATAGACATGTAACTCATAAGATAATTCTATCATCAATGGACAATAATAATATTTAATCACATACTATTTTCCTGTGCAGAGGAAGAAACTCGACCCTGAAGGTGATTCTAAATTGCGGTCAGGATATCATGAGAAAATTTGTGCTATGATCAAGGCAACTCCTAAATCAATTGTTGATTTTGGTTGTGCAACAGGTCTTAGCACATTTGGCCTCCATCAGGTTTCTCTTTTTTCATCATTTGAAGCTGAAATCTGCAATCTTCCCATCAATTGCTGAAGACATTTAAAAGATTTGTTTCTATTGTGACATAGGGTCTGTTAATTGATACCATCACTTTTATCTTGTACGGAAGTTACACCACTGAACAATTGCAATTTCTCAAACTACAGGCAATCATGCCAAATTATTATGAATATAGATTGATATGTGGGCTAAATCTTCTTCAATTATTAGATATAATATAATGATATACACAATGTTAGACTACACTTTGACACATAGGGATTTATCACTTATTTTAATAATGAAATAACATCATATTAGTTATGTCTAAAAAGTAACTTACAATGTAAGTTACAACCAGTAGTGTGACTTCCTCATTTGATTATTAATACAAGAATACACACATAGAGGAGTGTGCCATCCAATTCTCTTACACATTCTGCAACCATTATTCCAACATTTGGTATTACAGAGAGGACAACCGAGGAAGGGTACATTGATTCAAAGGAAGCACTAGGAGGGGGTATTCTATACATTTCTAAAAGATAAGAAAATTGAATAGGAGATTAAAGGAAGAAAGAAAAAAGAAATCTTCTGTCTAGGAGACAAATCACTGTCCAAAAATGAGAGATTTCTTTCAAAGCTGCTGTTAGATTAACTGCTGGCAGAAATTAAAAAATCTCTTCAGATTCTGTATGGTGTATACTAAAGATGACAGCAATAATAGAAAATTCAAGAACCTTTCTTTTCTCATTTTCATATTTGCAAAATAATTTCAATATTGTTCAAAATTTTTGTGAAAGCCTGCATTATATCAGTTTGCAATTGCTGTTTTTTCTGTCAAAATCTGGATTTAGTTTTGTGTAAGTTGATACTATAGAACTGGCCAATATTTGAAATTTTGCTTCTCCTGAAGCCCAAAAACTAGCAAGCCAAATTTTCAATGTTTAGAGTCACAAAATACTCATCATTGCAGAGTGTAGGAATTGTGATAGAATAATCCTATAAACAGAAACTATAACAGATTCAAATCTTCTAGACTTTGATATCTACGGTAAATAATCCTTGCTGTTGTTAAAACTGAATGTGATTGCTGACTGGATCCCAGAAGTTTAGAATGCATGTCTATTGGTGATTTTTGGGAGAGCTTGAAAAACAAAGATCAAACTCCTAAAAAAAGTAGCCCTATATTTGAAGAAACTTAGCAATGAGTTAAAGTGGAAGGGATCATATTCCCTGAAATTTAGGATCTAACTAGTTAATCCTAGCAACACTTATACACATCTACAGGTATCATAACAGTTTACATACCTAGATTCGTGTTTGGTATTGATGTGAACCTCAACGATTCATTATCCTATTAACAGTTCTGATCTAGATTAGTGTTTGATATTGATGTGAACCTCAACAATCCATTATCTTGTTAACAGTACTGTTATTCTTGTAATGATCTATCAAAGAGCTATCTCTTGGTATCACTGCTTACCTTTATGTATCTCAGAAATCATCACTATGTTGTGATGTTTTCACACATTGCCCCATCGCAAATGGGAACCCCCACTTTTTCTGCCTTCTAGGTCGTCTAGTAGTGTCTTTTGCTATTAGCCTTTCGCTTGAGGAAGTGCAGTTTCTTAGGTGGCTAGGAAGTGATCAGGTTCTCTCTCTCTTTAGGGTGTAGCTGAGTCAGTTGGCTCTCAAAACCTTAGCAATGAATTATTCGTGCTGATCATTCCATTTGATCATCATCCATTGCCTGCAAAATCAGAGATGAAGTGCTGAGTTTGAATATGGAGAATTGTTAAAGGAGAATAAGTGCATGAAGGGAGGATGGATTGGCTCAAAGCAAGATACTTGCATGAGCAAATTGAGCATTTTGGCATCATTGTCGATGACCCCTTGAAACTCCGACCAGCTTGATGTCATTTCCTTTGAACCCCTAAAATCCCGACCTGCTCATAGGCACTTCCTTTGACCCCTTGAATTTGACCCCCTAAAAGACCAATCAAGGTAGGATGATCTTTGAATTTTGATTGAGGTAGAATGTTTGACATTTTTGCAGTGATTTGAAAGGCCTTGAAATTAAGCAAGAAAAGTTGATATTTTTGAGGCATTGTCATTGCCCCTTCAAATCCTCGTCCTACTTCAAGGCATTGTCATTGCTCTCCCAAAACCCCAACCTGCTTGACATCACTTCCTTTGCCCTACCAAAGCCAAGAACTTCCTTTGCCTCCCAAAACCACGAGCGTCCTTTGCCTGCCTATATCACTGATCTATTTTAAGTCACTTCCTTTTCCCAGTCAAAAGCCCGACCTTCCTATGCTCCCTCAAAAGTCTGGCCTGCTTTGAGTTACTTTTAGTGCTCATCAAAAGCCCGACCCTGCATAAAATCAGAAAGTGAGAAATCAGACATATAAAAGTGTGGTCTCAGACATAAATCAGGCCCAAGACAAAAAATCAGACTTTGAAATGTGAAATCAGGGGTCAGGTAAAGGGAATTCATTTCAGATTTTAAGATTGAAATGGTCCTCTTTTACATTTTGATCAAGGTTTGTTTTCTTTTCAGGTTACGGATGCAAGGAAGAATGAACTTCATCACTTGAAGAGGATGAGGACATGCAAGGAATCAGCTCCAAGATGAAGGCTCATTAGCACACATACAACATCAAGATCACACTGTTTGAGACTTCAGCATATGAAGGAGGGTCCAACATGTTGCAACACTCCAAGTCTCAAAGCTCATGCAAGGCAGGGGATAGGATGACTTCCATCACAAAGAAAGACATTGTAAAGTAAGTATAGGGCGTAGCATCAAAGGAAGTCAACACATATACTTTGCTTTTTCAACTTTACATTTCAAGCTAAGGAAGTATATGCAACGTGAGGATGTCAGCTTGCTTCATGAAGAGAGAGATTCCATCACATAGAAGTGTTCCAAGTTCAAGGAAGCACAAGATTCACAAGAGCAAGCATGAGAGTGCACACGTTGAAGGAAGAAAGTCTTTAACTATTTTGAATTTTCTTTGGAAATCCAAGAATTATTGCCAGCACGTCAGGGAGATAGTTCTAGGGCGAAGGTGATCAAGTTAGGAAGATGATGCAATTTGGGAGTATCTCCCACCATGATCCCATTCTTCATTGTAGGCACTTGGATAATGTTATTATCAAGAGATACGCCTCATTCATTTACAACTTGTGATGAGTTACAATGAGCTAGCTACGGTGGTGCCCAATCATCACTTATCCAATTACATCATTCTAAGTTGAGGCATCCAGGTTCAATGCACTTGGCTCATCCAACGAGGTAGATAACTGCCACATGGGCACAAAGTTCAATGCACCTACCCTTGTCATCTATTGGTGAATAATGCAATGAAGGACATGTGTCCCACTCAATGTAATTTTGTCATTGTTCAAGCATTAAATGCTTTGTAATGGGTGTAATAAACCCTAATTAGGGTTTCTATTTTTCAATCTCGGCCATTCATTTGGATTTGATCTAGGCCATTCATTTGTAAAAGGAGCACTATAAAAGCCTCCATTCTCTCATTTGTAAAGGTTAATAGTTGTAATGGTGGGAAAATGGTGAATGATAGATCAAGAGGAAAACTACCCTTTCCCTCAAAGAGAGATGAGAGTTTCACTATTGATTACCCTTCAAACACTTTTCACCAAGTTACATTTGGAAGAGGAGAGGAGAATTCACTAGATCCAACCTTCAAGAATGAAGATTGAATTCTGAATGAAATGGGAATGATAAGTTGATCCCCTATTCCTTATTTGAAATAGAAATGAAATTAATTGATTTATGTAGTGCAAAAGTGACAAAGAACTGATTATAACTTGAGATTGGAATATGGGATGAAGTTGTGCACCTAGATCTGGCAATAATATGTCGAGACAAAGTCGCCCTACGAATTTGAAGAAAAGTTGCTCGGACTGTGGCGGAAATGTACACGGTCCTCTGAAAAATCCGTGAAACGAAAAAGGGTTTTTCCGCTTCTGCAAATGATGCCCGAATCCGAAAGTACAGTTGCGCACCTACAACCTACACATAGAAAAGAGAGAAAAATGGGTTGGGATTGGGGGTTTGACCTTTGGGGGTTTGCCTTTAGGTCAAACCCCAGTTTTGGAATTAACCAAGTAATGAAAGAAAGTACTTGCAAGTAGGATGTAAATGAAAGACTGAATTGTAAGTCACCTCAAGGGGGGTTGTGGTAGCAATGCTGATAGAAATGTTTGTATGGAATTGAATGTTGAAATCAATCTCCTCTTCAATGGTTGAATCCTTGACTTGAATGCAACACTTAGCCTTGAAGGGAGACTTGAGAATGCTCAATGCTGGAAAAGAATGCTTGATCGCTTGTGCAACTTGACACACTCCAATCTTATCCAACTTCAACTTTCTTAACTTCCACTTATGCAAATGAGAGGATGAATGCCCCTTAAATACATGTTGGTGGATTTGATTTTCGTCACAGGCCGACATCGGGGGAGTTTCCCGCCCAATGTACAACCCACAATGCAACCCTAGGAAGGGTCCTGCCCCAAAATAGGGCAGGGACAGGGGCGCCATGTCCCTGTCCTACCCCTTTCACCAGGGTAGAGTGCAAACGAGGTGATGCAGAGGCCAAGGAAGAAGCTGTTTCTAAGGGCTGAGCAATCTCCGATCTTCAATCAGCCTAGAGGATTTGATCTCGCATGCGTGAGGACCCTAATGCAGTCGAAAATTGCTAGGGTCGCAATTTAATGACACTACAATAGTTAATAGTTGATAGATGTTAGATAGCAAGCAATTAGAATAGAGTAGAAGGAGAAGGCAAAGATTGTCGCCAAGACTTTGTCGTAAGCAACAAGTAAATTTCATTGAAGATATGGTGATCTTCATATGGTAATTTAGCGATTTGCATGGTCTCTACTTCTCGTTTAATTTTCATGTTGTTTAGATGAATAGAAGAACTTTGTGTATGATCAATGGTGAAATTCGTACATCCATACTACTAACACTTTGCTGATTGTAAAGTATCTTGCATAGTCAACTGGATCCATCTTATTCGAGCTCAACTTCGATTGTTACTTACACATTGATATGCATTACATTGATGGTGTTTATGGCGTAGTAGTAGTTTGAACATCATTTTGCTCTACTTAGAAGATCGCACTAAACTTTGTGGAGTTGTTGTTTTGCATGGCAAAGCAAAGTCTAGTTGAGTTTCACCAAAGATTGTTGATCGCTCTTACATACCTAGGATTAGATTAGCTCTCTCAACCCTTTACCCTTTTGCTATTTTTTCAAATCAAGTTAAATTCCACATTCCAACAACATTTAAGCATTCAAGATTCAACATAAGTCCACCTTGTGATTCTAGCAATATCACATCATAACATTGAGTCTATCTAAGAGCACATCAAGACTTGACATTTGGAACTTTGGAGTCATCCCATTCGATCATGCAGTTTAGCACTTGGGAAGATTTTCTTCAATAGAAGATAGAATACTTAGTATTTTATTCAATGTTGCATAGTGTATGAAACTCACATCAACACATTGTTAGGGGTAAATAACGTATGTTAGTAAGAATAATATTTATAAGTGTGTTATGTTGTGTTATGTTTATGTTTGTCGCCGAGAGGTTCCTGTCGGGTAGTTGGGAGTTGGTGACGGTTGGCAACTTGACCAACTGTTGGGTCTTTATATTGTTTGGTTGGAACCTCGGCAGGGGAGATTATGTATGGACAATTTTGGACATTGGAATAAAGATATAACTTTCTGGTCTAATTATTATCATTTGTCATTTATGTTATGATGTACAATTGTTTTGTTCAATGAATACTTGGTACGTGCAGGAGATACTGTGTTATCTGATTATTCACCAACTATACATTTAGGACTAAACATTGGAGATAACTATGGCGGTAGGCGGAAGCAATTAATGGGCCAACTGTTTAACCAGCAATTAATTGTCGTGGACAGCGACACACACGAAGAGAGTACCGCGGAAGAGGAACGAGAGGATCAGTTGATGACAGACTTGGTGGAGTTGTGGGACATGTCGGTCACGTAGTACGTGCAGTGAGAGGATCAAGAGAGAGCCCTCTCGGAAGGCACTGTACGTGGTGAACTCACCGTCAACACCCCCGTCTTTATCTACTCGGGAGTATTCCAAGGTTACTCACCAAAAATTTGATTGCACTCCAAAACCAAAGGGAGGAAACGACAAAGGAACTTTGGCGGCAACAAGTTCTCCGACGGTACGAGGAACGGAGTTGTAGGGAGGAAGAGGAGAGGGAGGCTAGTCGGCGCCATACCTCTGGCACTTGATGTCCCTACGGCCGAACAAAGACAGACGTACTACTACTACCAAAGGAGTAAACGAGGGAACTATACAGAGATCTCTTCGCATAAAAAGAACAGGCCGATAGGAGACAGCGACTAAGGGAGATTGCCGACTCGAGGAGTCTGGAGAAACACAACAGAAGTCGGAGTGTGAGTCGGAGTCGTAGTCAGGAGAGGCAAAAACCGTGTACGTGGAAGGAGTTGGCCAAGGTCACCAGAAACCTGCCACTTCCAGACGTAGTGGAGGAAGATCTCGCCGACCAGGCCCCACACTCGACGTCAAGTGAAGAAGACTCCAGAGCCGAATCACAAAGCACCCAATCGGAATTTTCCGAACAAGGAGAGGAGGCGGTACGAGACCTGCACGAGGAAATCGCCACTATTTTTGAAGCAATGTTGTCTGGCATTGAAAATTTGTCCTTGTCAGAGGGCATCAAAATAGGAAGATCAGATCCAGAAACCCTGGGAAGGAGGGACTATAGAAGCGAAGGTGACCAAAGCCCGGTTGGCAGGGGCCTGACCAGACCAGGAGCGTACGGTACCTCCCGGACACATAGTACCTTTCCGGCATATAGCCATTTCCAGGCACTGCATAAAACCGTACAGAATAGAACAATGGCACACACCTCGGAGAAGAAGAAACTCCCAAAATTCATGGGCGACGGGTCAGAGGACTTGGTACGGCATTGCAAGACATGCGTCACCATTTGGGAAGCAAATGACGACCGAGACTATTGGGTGAAGGCATTTCTTGCCACTCTGCGAGGAATAGCTATCGACTGGTACACAGACCTCGATGCTCAGTATAAAACGTCCTGGAGCAATCTGAGGAAGGCCTTCGAGGAAGAATTCAAACTACTACGGGATGACAACGAAATTGTGGCAGAAATTTACAACACCAAACAAGGAAAAAACGAAAGTGTGCGCGCATATAACAAAAGGCTGAGGGAACTACTTAACAAAATGGAGAACCAGCCGACAGATGGCCTCAAGAAGCAATGGTTCGTGGAAGGATTGGTACCATCCTTGAGAAGGACGATGAAAGTGGTCCCTCCGCCATCGTACGATGAAGCATACAACCGCGCCATGGATATTGAAAGTGAAAACAAGACATCCCGGGGGAAGCAAGGGACCAGCGATGGTGACAGCACGGACGACGACAGCGACAGGGTATCCAAAACCATGCAAGGACTCCGGAAGGATATGATGAGGATGATGAAGGAGTTAAAAGGTGACAAAGAAAGTGGTAGGGAAGGAAAAGAACTATGGTGTACTAATTGCAAGACTGAAGGACACTAAAGGAAGTTGTCCCCGCAAATTTTTTGTGACATCTGCCAAGTAATGGGACATTCCACTAAGGAATGCCCATACAACTTGAAAGCACGGAGCACACAAGTGCTCTACGCCCAACCCGACCAAGCCACACTGCTGGCGACACCACCGAAGCCAACAACAAACTCTGACGCCTCACTTGGGAGGGTACGGAAACAATCGGCGGGGTAACAATAAATCCAATAATAACACACCAAGGAGTAGAATTCAATACGACAGGAAGGTGCGACCCATGATTCAACGCAGAAAATGCAACAAATGGGGTCACTTTGCCCGAGAATGCCAAAATGGAGGTGATGCAGCAAGTTTGCTGTGTAGATGGTGCGGTCCAGGAAATCACGAGGACATAGATTGTCCAAAGCAAAAAGGGGCGAACATGCTCGACGTGGAGGGATCAGGAGAAGACGTACTGGCAATCACAAGGTTGCAAAACAAGAAAGCCATGTACCCTGACCCTTGCACAAAAAAAGAAACGCTCCAGGAGGCAAGGGCGGATATCGAGCGAGTGATGGCTGGAGAGCGGAGGGCCTCGCACCTGGCTACTGATGCACCAGTTCGGTCGGAACCGGAGAAAACTATCATCAAGCAGATGTTACAAACCACAATACCCATATGGGTGTCTGACCTTCTGCAGACCATGCCACAGTTAAGGATGGCTCTGACAAATATAACTCGGGACACTACCCTCAGTCAGGAACACCAAACGACGGCGGAACCATGTAGTATGGATTCGGTGAAGGAATCTGGTACGGATGCCATGAATCCTATGCTACTCGCGGTGGGCATCGGACGGAAGCCAGCAGTAGTAGAGATGGATATAATGAGACAAAAGCTTACAAACACCATTGTTGATGGTGGGTCTGGAGTCAACGTACTACCGAAGGAAACTTGGCGAAGCCTCGGCAAGCCTACACTCTGGCCACCAACCTTCCACTTGGTTGGTGCGGATCAACACGATATCAAACCCCTCGGTACCCTCATGGCACAAAGGTGGTAATTGGGATGCAGCAATTCCTTTTGGATTTTGTAGTCATTCCACTGGAAAGGAAAGCGTACGACGCTCTTCTAGGAAGGGGGTGGCTGATCATGGCCAAAGCTAATCATAACTGGAAAAGGAATACGCTCTCAATCAAGAGTGACGGTCATAAGTATGTAATTGATCTAAGGAACCAGTCTGTTAGCGAAGAGCTCGCATCATTGGACTCCGACTCAGAAGATTCAAATAGATGGGAGTAGGGTTCTAAGGGAGACAGGAGGGAAAGAACTCGACGAGGAAGGAGTGTTGGAACTGGACAGATGTTCCAAGGATGGAACCAGTTCATTGGCGGGACTTTTTCATTGGCAAATGGAGGACTATGAGGTCTTCCACCCGGAGTGTCACATGCTTCAAATATGTGAGATAGGAGAATCAAGCGGCGGGATGGAAGAACAATCCTTTCCCCTGGAGTACGGTAGATACCAAGAGGGAATGGCACGGATGGACGACACTCTAGCCCACCAGTTTGAACGGGATAAACCCATCAAGTACGAGGAACGGGGTGTGGAGAAGGTTAATCTTGGCAATGAGGCAGAACCACAGGTGATACTTGTAGGAGATGACTGGAACCCCGTGATAGGCAGCAGCCTTCAAGATATTTTTGGAATATAAAGACATCTTTGCCTGGACCTACAAGGACTTGAAGGGGGTACCGCCGGAGCTATGCGTGCATTGCATAACCCTCGTACCAGGAGCCCAACCGGTACGAAGGAGGTTGTACAGGATGAACAAAAATTACGCAGCCAAAGTTAATGAGGAGATCAATAAAATGTTAGAAGCAAAAATACCGTACATTGTACGGTCAACAAGTATGGTCGAAACACAGGCGCGGAGCACCATTCCATACGACAAGGCGAGGAGTCCGTACGATGTACAATAGAGCACCATTCCATAAGGCGCACGATAGAGCATCAACCTGTACAGTGTACCTCACTCGTACGATGCACCTCATCCAACCATTCCGTACGGTGTAGTCTATTCATTTGATCCGTACATCGTACGACATAAACTACATAGAGAAAAGGGTACGGTGTACGGTGAAACCGTATGGTGGATATGGCACAGGAGACATCATACGACATGCATGAAAGTCATACGAACATCGTACATGAGGCATTGTACGGTATACAGGGATGCAATCAGGGAGAGGTCGTTCGACCACGCTACAGGTACGACAACCAAAGGCGGAGGCCGTACGACAACCAAGAGAAATTCGTATGGACCACAAGAGAAATATTGTACGGTCAAGGAAGCAATATATCAAAAACTCGAAGGCATCAGCTTTGAGTTGGATGAAGGGAGTCTCAAGCCACACACCTATGCATCGTACAACCAAGAGAGAAGCACAAGTTTGTACGAAAGAACAAGTCAGAAAACACAATTCCCGTATGGGAGAATGCACCTTGATCAGAATTTTGACTTCTTTGGCCTTGTTCTTGATGTCTTAAAAAAGCAGAAAATTGATGCACGCCATGGAGTTTCGTGTGGGTTTGAAGGTTGTAATTTGGTGTTGGCGCTGCCCCTCGACCCCGCAAGGGGCTCTGCCCCTTGATCCCGTTGGGGGTGCTGCCCCTTGACCCTGTTGGGGGCGTTGCCCCAAACCCCCATTTGATTTGGCAGGTACACTACACAGCGCAACCGACAAGAAAAAGGAGGAATCTGGACACATCCATGGAGATTGAAGAGTTTAGTAGCGCAGAGGATTCGGAGGAGGTGGAAGAGACGGAAGAGCAGGAAGGTGGTAATGAGGGGTTCCATCTGTCAGGACACACAACTGTGGAGGAGGAAGAGGAAATTGAGTTGTGGCAGCAGGAAGAAGAGGAAGAGGAGGAGCAACAGGGAGGATTGCGGGCTCAATGGAAAAGTACGAGGGTAAAATTCACACCCTCAAAATTATCTTCGGCACACTTGGTACCACAGGAAGCACTTACGGTGGTCAGCCCTATAGAGGACATACGACCAGTAGGGGTGTTGTTCCGGAAAATCAGTGAAGGGGAACCACCAGCGCAAGGGTGGGTATCATTACCACAGAAACTAGTACTTGCATCAGAAACCACGGAGGGTACCAGTATGGTATACCAGACAGTGGCAGGGGAGGTCATACCAGGAAGGAATTGGTACGGCATATCCAGGTTCTGGTACGAAAGACATTGGTACGGTACCAGTAAGTACTGGTACAACATTAGCATGTACTAGTATGGTGCCAACATGTACTAGTACGACAGAAACTGGTACGGTGCCAACCTGTACTGGTACGACAGGAATTGGTACAGTGCCAACAAGAACTGGTACGGTGCCAACAGAAACTGGTACGGTACCAGCAGAAACTGGTACGGTATTAGAAGCCGATACGGTACCAGCATAAATTGGTATAGTACCAACATAAACTAGTACGGGTGACTTGGAGGCAGAAGTCAGTACGGTACCAACAGAACCTGGTACGGGTGACTTGGAGGCATTAGCAGCCCAAGTGGCAGAGCTCACCTTACAGCTGAAACAGAAAGATAAAAAGCTACTGAAAGCTGCTCACATGGTAAAGAAAGCACGGGAACGACAGCTGCTGGTGGAAAAGATCCTGAAACTTCAGGCCGGACAACAACCTCCTCCTGCGGCCACTACAGGGACGCCTCCTCCCTCTACTCGGTCTTAGCTATGTTTTATATAATTCAGTTTCTCTTGTCTGAGTCGTTTGGAAGACGACTACGTTTTTGGGGGGGCTAATGTTAAGGGTAAATAACGTATGTTAGTAAGAATAATATTTATAAGTGAGTTATGTTGTGTTATGTTTATGTTTGTCGCTGAGAGGTTCCCGTCGGGTAGTTGGGAGTTGGTGATGGTTGGCAACTTGACCAACCGTCGGGTCTTTATATTGTTTGGTTGGAACCTCGGTAGGGGAGATTATGTATGGACAATTCTGGACATTGGAATAAAGATATAACTTTCTGGTCTAATTATTATCATTTGTCATTTATGTTTTGATGTACAATTGTTCTGTTCCATGAATACTTGGTACGTGCAGGAGATACTGTGTTATCTGATTATTCACCAACTATACATTTAGGACTAAACACACACTCTATCGCTGATATTATGTGTAATTCTGAACATTTATTGAATTCAAGGGTTTTCCACAGCTTTGATGAGTTTTAGTAGTCATAGTACTGAACAATGTATTGCTAGAGCATTCATTATAGTGATTTCATTGATGTTTAATTCTGAGTAATTGTTTTTTAGATCCAAGTATACATACATCTTAGTTATTATGATTTGAATTCTAGAAGTTGATAAATCGGACCAAAAGCCCAAATTGGTGGTGAATGGTGTCCACTAGCATTAAGAGTAGGGTTTTTGTCCCACCAAAGTGCAAGCCCCCTTGTGGACACATGCTTGTTGACCCCACCATTTGGTTTGGGTACACACTTGCCAGCACAATGAAGGAATGTCTGCTAGGGTCTAGCCAACATAATGGGTTTTCGTCTAGTAAGGTCATTAGATGCCCACCATGTTCTGCACGGCTCAACCTCGAGACCTTGACTTTAATACCAAGCAAGGGTAACCATTATGCCAAAAGTCTAGACTGGTGGTGAATGGTGCACACTTGTATTAAGAGTGGGGTTTTTGTCCCACTAGAGTGCTAGCACAAGCCAACTCCCTCACGAAAACAAGGCTACTGGCCCCATAATTCGGTTTGGGTACTCACTCACCAGCATGAAAAGGAAGATCCATCGGGGTTTAGCCAACATACTAGGTTTTTGTTTAGAAAGGACATTATAAACTATGCTGATCTTGCACTGGTTGTAATGACTAACATTTTAACTCTTGCAACAGTAACTAAGCTTCAATATGGTCCAAAATCATTCCCTAACAAGTTGTAATTTAATCAATTTTATTTCCTGAATTATTTTGATATTTGCTTCATAAATGCATTATTATAATAGTTGGTTCCCTTATTACTGTTAAATAAATTAATAATTAAATATGCAATGGCTTATCAAATAACATAGACTTCCTCTAATCAGGATGATCCCGCTGCACTCAGTTTTGTGTTTGGTTATGAGCTATCACATGACGTTCAAGTTATATGGGACAAAATTGTTTGAGATAAATTATTTTGGTGATGAACATCAAAGAAGAAAAGTGTTGTAATTATGATCTTATTTTTGGGTTATTGACTTTATGTACTCTCTTAGTGTAGATCTTCTTAATTTGGTGATGAACATCAAAGAAGAAAAGTGTTGTAATTATGATCTTATTTTTGGGTTATTGATTTTATGTACTCTCTTAGTGTAGATCTCCGTTCTTGTGCCTGACTCTTTAGTGTTGTGCCATGTTAGTTTGTGGGTATTACTTACATAGTTAAACTAGTCCATGAAACCAACTTGGCCATGGATCAAATTCAGAGATGGATTTTAATGAAGAATATATTTAGAAAGTTTTGCTAGATGCACTGTTTTGTTAGTATGTTTTAGGAATGTTATTTGTTCTTTACAAGAAGATTGATTTCTTTGTATCGTATTAAAGAAAGAGAGCATACTCTTTGTACAAAGCATATTCTTCTTGCATTTTATGGAGAAGATTAACTAAATTCAGATTTGCAACCTGAAGGTTGAAGGATATAGGTTTTTAATTTTTATTGATTAAATTGTATGCAACTACAATTAACAATCATATGAATTCTTATGTTGTAGGTGTTTCCTGGAGCAGATATTGTGGGTGTTGACCTTTCGCCATACTTCTTGTCTGTGGGGAATTTTTGCTTGAAGGAGAAGTCAAATGTATGCTTATATTTCATCCTCTGTCTAGGTCTAAACTTTTTTTTATATTATTCTCTGGTGTTTATGAAGAGATATTTACACATACCAATATTCTAATTCTATTGTTTATAGATAGTAATTAGAATTAGGCATCCATAAAATTTCTGTACTCTGTAATACCTGTTTTGAACTATATTCATGGCACAATGCAATCTGTAATGTCTATGTAGTATTTGCTAAGTGCTTCTGGGTCTGACTGCACATTATGTTAATAATGTGTCTCTTTGCTGAACCCATCATTAGAGTTAAAAGGTCACTAGCCAATTCTTTCATTTCACTCTTAGATCCATTTTGCATTCATTTCATTTTTAGTTGAACACTTGCATAGATGGATATCTTATTAAAAAGACTAATTAACTTGTCTGATGGTGATAAGCCTAATGCAAAACGCAAGCAGTCAGTGAATTCCTTGCATTTTCAATTCATTTTCTTTTATTTGATTACTTGGTTTCGATCTCCTATCCCATTTTATGTTGGTGAGATATCTCTTAGTTCTAATATGCTTCTAGATTAAGAGAGACGGATTCAAGGAACATGCTTCACATAATTTTTATGGTTTATGCGTGTAGTTTCACAAGGGAACACATTATTTACAAAACACAAAAAGAAATCTTTAAAGCCTCAAATTTGTGGGCATTCTCTTCTAAGCAATTTTCTAATTTTTCTTGAGAGGTTCAAGTCTCTTTGCAATGCATTCTTTGTCTATTTCATTATTTTCAGTGAATACCCTATTCAAATTTTTTTCCTTTATTTGTTTGTTACTTTTGTATCATCTATTGTGCTTGTGGGCTTTTCTCACGGTAGTTGTGCACTTTGTCTAGAATTCTATGTGGGTCGATTCTCACTGCCTGAAGTAAACCCTTATGTTGTATGCTTCTTTTTCTATGTAGAACTTTTTTATTCTTTGAATCACAATTGTATTTTTTAGTAAAGAAATGTTTGCTTCTAGCTCAAAATTGGAGAGTTATCATGAGATAATGCAATAATTTCAGAATTTGTAGCCACTGATATTGTGGCCATAAATTTCTCTCATACATAAATTGCAGTTCCTTTCTCTCATCAGTAAATGGCCACCTTTATCATGTATGTTTGTTTTAGTGATTCTGGTTGGAAGTGGTTCTAGTTTGCCTATAGCTTATAAATTGCATTTAAGGTGGTTGCTCATCTACCAAAAAATCTTAAAAACCATATTCATCTTATTTATTCCTTCTTGAAACAGGATGGTTACTTGCCAATACAGTTTTTGCATGCAATGATTGAAGATACAGCTCTTCCAAGTCATTCCTTTGACTTAGTCTCACTTTCCTCAGTCTGTCATGAACTGCCAAGTTCTGTCACTGAGCAGGTAAATATCCTCAAAGCTTACATGTATTTTCCTGCAAGAGATAGCTTTAATTTTTTAGTTCTATTTTAGGAGTTGCAGACATTCCTGACACCTCAGTTTCTTGTAATAGACTTTATGTAATACTGTAACTTCCATTTTCTTTACTTATTGCATGTTTTATTGTTGTTAATACTGTAATTTCGTTTATTTTTGTCAGGTCATAGATGAAGCAAATCGGCTTTTGAAGTCTGGTGGGGCCCTTTGTATTATGGAAATGAATCCACATTCTCCTCTAGTTCAGAAGATGGTCAATAATGTCTTTGCCTTCACTGCGGTAATTTTATTCATAAAATGACAATAATAATTTGAAACTCTGCACTGCAAGAGTTGTCTTGGAATTTCTTTTCAAGATGGCAGGATATACAGTACTGTTAGCTTGTTGTTCATAGCTTATAGACAATTTAGTAGTCTAGTCATACTGAATGTGCATTTTGTTTTCTTTGCAGTTTAAAGCTACAGAGCCATATTTTGATGACTATAGAACATTTTCAATTGAGAAAGCAATTGAAGAGAGAGGGTTCACTTTCCCATTTCAGGCAGACAACTCCCCACGGCATAGAACTATTGTTGCCCACAAAAGATAAATCAATTTAATGTGCATGGTAATTTCTTAGAAATCATGCTAATTTTGTGATCAGAATAATATAAGCTATAGTGTGTGTGTTCTTTAACTAGCTGTATTACATCAATGCCATTGCAACTTCTGTATGCAAAATTCTTGGAAACAATTGGTTCGGCCCACAATTTATTTAGTTTATGTTTCAAAAGTTATCGAATATTTGTTTTCTTTGATAAAGCATAAAGATTGTAGAAGATAGATATTTAGTTTTTCTTTTCTTTTCTTTTCTTGTTATAGCCCATCTTTGTCACAAGACTGTACATAGTTGTCCTTCTACTGGCTATACTATACTGCATATTTTTGAAATATAAAAGATAAAATTTGAGAAGATTTAGTGGTTTATTCTATCTAAGGCAGTGGTCTCTCTATCTAAAATAGAATACGAGACTACACATGATTCTATCACTCAACTGTTGATAGGGAGCTCCTGGATGAAAATCAACAACATTATTCTTGTCTCAAGCCATCCTAGGAGGCCAATTTGCGTTGACGCGACCAGCCATACGTTGGCAAGGAGTAAGCTAGGTGTTAGATCCCTTGATGATAACTTCAGTGGATCTCTCAGCATTCACAACTGATGTTTGGAAGGAAGAGTCATTTCAGCTCTAATCTAGTATCTTTCAGCTATATGTCTTTTTGCCTCAGCTTGTTCTTGATGCATTTCAGCTAATCTCTTTTTGGCATTGTATGAAAGTAGAAGGCCTTCAATAGCCTCAACGTTTCACTCATGCTGCTGAATGCCCATATCCATCTATTCAACACATTTGTATGACACTTCAATTCTTTCTTATTGGTTCTCCACCATCTGAAGATCTGACCAATCTACTTTCGAGATATGGATTATGAACACCTTTTTATGGATATTTATGTTGAGGTTGTGCACAATGGAAGTCATTTCCATGAGAACAGAAGCAATATTAGGGTCACATTTGCAGATACCAACTTGAATTTAGGAATGGGACAGGGTTTCGTCAATGCGCATTTACTAAGCTAGGAATCTGTCAGTCCAAGAGTAGAGAGTAGGTATTCCATCAGGTCTTGGAGTTCCTCCGAACTTAAAAGAAAGAGCTGGGCTGGATGCTGTAGGTATTAGTGGAGGGTTGAAGAAGTATATTAGTAATATCAAATTGGCGAAAGTGGGAGCCACTTAAGCTTTACATTTGGTGTTCATTCTAGGAATTTCAGCATCAGGACAAGCTTGGGATGGAGAATAGGGTTTAGGTTACACGGGAGGGAGATTTAAGCTCACTCTTAGATCAGGGATATTTATTCATAGTATGAGTTAATTTCAGTTGAGGAAGCATATGTAGTACACGAGAAAAATTATTTTGTGTATTTCTAGTAACCCTGATCGCCTCCTCAGTGTCATCCCGTGGATGGGTTCTTTTTGGGATTTGGACTATTCCACCTTTCTCAGTCCTTTTTTGAGCAGCATGACTAAAGTCTTAATATTTTTGCTTTGACTGTCCTCTTTTATGCCTTAAGATTTTGTCTAGAACTTCCTCCACTTTGACATCTAAGAAACCCCAATTTGTTTTTTGAACAACCAAGTCTGATGCAGGAGCATCCCCGGTTCACAGCAATCTTGCATCAACCAAAAACATTTTCTTTTTTGTTTCGTTTTCCGTTTTCCGTTTTAGTTTTCCTTTCTATGTGTCCCGGTTTTGGCTCACCGGATCCTGTGGAATTGGATTTTACTTGAAGACTTGATCATCTTTCTTGCTTTCAAACCACATCTCATTTGGATCACTTTCCGACAAGATATCGCTACCGGTTTCCATGATAGTTTCTTGTTACCGGTTGCCTCAGACCTATTCTGGTGATCTCCAGGAACCCATTCCGAAGCTTGCGGAACCCTGGACATTGATCTCGACATTTCTTGGCATGCGGTCGACCTTTTACGTTTCATCCTTTGGATTTTTTCGAGGAATCTCTTTGCGGAGGCCGACCTTGTTCATTTTTGCACGTTAAGTCTTGTTCTTTGGGTTTTGATCCTTTTTGGGCTGACCAGGTCCTTTGGATCGATATATATACTTGTAATCATGCTTTAGAATGTAATCAATGAGAATCAATTGAAGATCAATTAGGATCAATCAAAGATAGATTGTGCCTAGAAGATAGATCTTTCGATTCAAGGTCTCGGTGTGAGCTATTCTACCAGGCCTGTGTGCCAATATGTTGTAACCTGGTTGTTACCGGTTGGATGTAATCAAATTTCATGCAATAAAACTATCTATTCTGCATTGCCTCCATCATATCTGTGTGTTTCCGTTGTGTTTACTCTTGCTGACCGGTTTGGACTGATCTCCTTGGGGTCCCTCCTCACCAGTGACTGCTTTAAGTGGTATTAGAGTGAAGTTTCGTTCCGGAGGTTGCGTGTCCTAAATTTTGTTGTAGGGTGGCGGATTGCGGATCCAACTTGCAATTGCAGAGGACTAGCGTGACTCAATGGCACAAAGAGGAACTAGGAATGGTGGAGCGTGTGGGAATGCAAACCCTGCTGTGATGGAGATGTTGCGGGGAATAGCAGCCCGGTTAGAAGCTATGGAGACAGCTCAGAGAAGAGGCCGACATATTGAGGATGTTAGTGAAGATGAAGGAGAAGAAGCCCCGACAGAACAAGTGAACCTATAGGCAGTTGATCAGGATGAAGAAAGGTTTTTAAGGGTTTTGAGTAGGGTGAACACTAAACCTCATTTTACCCCATCGGAATATGATGGGAAGTTAGATTCAGATGAGTTGATGGATTGGATCTCAGAGATGGAGAAGTATTTTGATTTTGAAAACACTGTAGAAGAGAGGAAGGTGAAATATGCATGTACCCGGTTGAAAGGTCATGCATCTCTTTGGTGGGAGCGTTTACAAGTTGATAGACAAAGAAGAGGTAAAGAAAAGATTAAGACATGGGATCAGATGATTGCTAAGTTAAAATCAAACGTTGTCCCGATGAATTATCAAGAGGATTTGTTCCGAAAATTGCAGAATCTGAGATAGAGAGAATCTAGTGTGAAGGAGTACACCAAAGCATTTTACAAGTTGAACATCAGATCCAGACATGTTGATGATGAAGTTGAACAAATTGCAAGATATTTGAACGGATTGCGGATGTCTATACAAGATGAACTCAGTATGATCAAATTGGAGAGTGTTGAAAAGGCTTACCAGTATGCAATAAAGGCTGAAGAAAAATTGAACAAAAGACATGAGCAGAGACAGAGAGGTAGAGGTGGAAGGTTTACCGGAGGAAGAGAATCTATTAGAGGAAGAGGAACCAGTACAGATCATAACAAGGACAAGGAAGTAAGCAAAGAAGGTAATTCATACTGGAAGGATGATAGAAATTTCTACCAAAGGAGAGAACCGAATGGTTATCGGAATGAGAACTTTGGAAGACAAGACAAGAGGACATTTAGAGGAACCTGCTTTAAGTGTGGAGGAGAAGGACACCGTGCATTTGAATGCAAGAAGATAGAGGCTACCGGAAGAACAACAGTGGTGGAAGAAAACCCCACCAGATCAGACAATAAACCATAAGATGGAGAACTTTTGGTGATGAGGAGAGCTCTGTGTCATACCAGATGAGATGAAGAACCCTAGCAGAGGAAGAACCTGTTCAAGACTAGATGTAAGGTATCCAGTAAGTGTTGTAAAGTTGTTATTCATAGTGGTAGTTTAGGTAATCTTGTTTTAGAAGAGATGGTGAATAAGTTGAAATTGGAGAGATTGAAACACCCTAAGCCTTATCAGATAGCATGGATTCAGGATGAACATAAGTTGTTAGTAAGTGAATAGTGTTTAGTAAAATTGAAAATTGGGAATTATCATGATGAAGTTTTGTGTGATAATATGCCTATGGATATTTGTCATCTTTTGTTGGGAAGACCTTGACAGTTTGATAGACAGGCAATACATGATGGGAGGGAGAATACATACACTATTGTGGCCAATGGGATGAAGCAAACCTTGTTACCTTTGGAGGAACCTTTGAAGAGTGAAGTCTGTACAAATTCCAGAATCTATTTAGTAGATGGAAGAAAATTCATGGATGGACCGAGACATGAGAATGTGTGTTTTGCCTTAATTTCTAAGAAGACAGAGAGACCAAAATCAGAAGGAGAACACCCGACAGAGATAAGAGATTTGTTGACAAAATATGAGGATATCATTTCAGATAAGGTAACTGATGGATTGACACATGTTAGAAGTATTAGTTATTGCATGGACTTGGTTCCCGGAGCTAGTTTGCCTAACAAAGTTGCACACCAGTTAACACCGGCAGAAAATGAAGAACTGAATATACAAGTGCAGGAGCTATTGAACAAAGGTTTGATCAGGGAGAGTCTGAGCCCTTGTGCAGTACCAACAGTATTAGCACCTAAGAAGAATGGAGAATGGAGGATGTGTACCGATTCAAGAGCAATAACAAAGATCACAGTGAAATACTGGTTTCCTTTGCCTAAGATGGATGACATAATGGATTGTTTGATTAGAGCAAAATACTGTACAAAGATAGATTTGAAGAGTGGATATCATTAGATCGGGATCAAAGAAGGTGATTAGTGAAAGACAACATTTAAGACAAACTGAAGGATTATATGAATGGTTGGTGATGCCTTTTGGATTGACTAATGCCCCGAGTGCTTTCATGAGGCTGATGAATGAGGTATTAAAGAAATTCTTGGGTAAGTTTGTTATTGTGTATTTTGATGACATTCTGATTTTTCAGTCGAACAAAAGAGGAGCATTTGTTGCAATTAAGACAAGTTTTACAGAGGTTGAGAGAAGAGAAGTTGCTGATCAATATCAAGAAGTGTACTTTCATGAAGGATGAGTTAGTCTATTTGGGCTTTGTGATATCTGAGGATGGTTTGAAGATGGACCCTGAGACAGTGAAAGCCATTGTTGAGTGGCCTACACCGGAAATCATTGGAGAGGTAAGATCATTTCATGGATTGGCTAGTTTTTACCAAAAGTTTATCAGAAATTTCAGTTCAGTTTGTAACCCTATGATAGAGACCATGAGAGGAGATAGGAAGGAATTCAAGTGGACCACCGGAGCAAACAAAATATTTGAATTGTTGAAACAGAAAGTGACTGAGCAGCCTGTGTTGGATTTACCGGATTTGAATAAGGTATTTCAAGTGGATTGTGATGCAAGTGGAACAATAGGAGCAATTTTGACTCAAGAAGGGAGAGCAGTAGCATATTTTAGTGAGAAATTGAATGATGCCTAGAAGAGATATTCAATGTATGATCAGGAATTTTATGCCATAGTCCAAGCCTTGAAGAAATGGAGACACTACTTGTTGCCTAAGGAGTTTGTGTTGTATACAGATCATCAAGCTTTGCAATATTTTAACAGTCAGAATAAGTTGAATCAGAGACACATGAGATGGGCAGAATTCTTGCAGAGTTACACCTTTGTGTTGAAGCATAGAAGTGGGAAATCTAACAAAGTTGTTGATGCATTGAGTAGGAGAAGGAATTTTCTAATAGAGATGAGTGTGACAGTATTAGGTTTTGAAGATTTGAAGACCTTGTATGATGAAGACCCGGATTTTGCAGAACCTTGGAAAGCATGTAGAGAACCAGTTATGGTTGATATGAGCAAATGGTTGTATTATTTCATTCAGGATGGAATGTTATTCAGGGGAGTTCAGTTATGCATACCTAAGAGTTCCATGAGAGAGAACCTGATAAAAGAGAAGCATAGTGGAGGTTTAGCTGGACATTTTGGCATTGATAAAACAGTTGCATTGGTGAGTGAGCAATACTTTTGGCCCCATATTCATAAGGATGTTAAGAGATATGTGCAGAGTTGTAGAGTTTGTCAAGTTGCAAAAAGTAGTAGTCAAAATGTGGGATTGTATAAACCTTTGATAGTATCGGTAAGACCTTGGGAGGATATAAGCATGGATTTTGTACTTGGATTGCCTAAGACACCAAGAGGGAATGATTCTATATTTGTGGTAGTGGATAGATTTTCAAAGATGGCTCATTTCATACCTTGTAAGAAGACATCAGATGCATTGCATGTAGCAGACCTATTTTTCAAAGAAGTGGTGAGATTGCATGGATTACCTAAGAGCATAGTTTCAGATAGAGATTCTAAGTTTGTTGGCTATTTTTGGAGAACACTTTGGAAGAAGATGAAGATAGATTTGAAGTTTAGTTCTACTTTTCATCCACAGACTGATGGATAGATAGAAGTAGTTAACCGGAGTTTGGGAAACTTGTTGAGATGTTTAGTGGGAGATAAAGCCGGAAGTTGGGATTTGATCCTTGCACAAGCAGAGTTTGCCTATAACAATTCAATGAATAGAAGTACCGGAAAAACACCTTTTGAGATTGTTACCGGAGTGCATCCTAGAGGAATAGTAGAATTGAGAGACATTAGCAGTGAAGACTGGAAGAGTTTAGAAGCATAAGATTTTGCAAATCACATGGCAACATTGCATATTCAGGTTAAACATCATTTGGAAGACATGAATAACAAATATAAGGAGAAGGCAGATGAGAAGAGGAGACATAAGGAATTTGAAGTTGGCGATGAAGTGATAGTATACTTGAGAAAAGAGAGATTCCTAGTTGGAACTTATAATAAGTTGCAGATGAAGAAGTTTGGACCCTGTAAGATTTTGAGGAAGTTCAGTTCTAGAAATACATATGAAGTAGGGCTACCAGATAGTCTAAGTATTTCACCTATATTCAACATTGCAGATCTTCATGAGTACCATGAACTGGAATTCAGTGAGGACAGTGTTGCAAACCTTGAGAAACAATTGCCTCAGAAGGAGCCAAATCAGATTGAAAAGATTTTGGACAATAGGATTGGGCGTAGTACTTGGAACAGTCAGTACAAAGAATATCTTGTGAAGTGGAAGAGCAGACCAGTTGAAGATTCATCTTGGATTTCTCAGGTAGAGGTAGACCGCCTTGGTTTTCCTCTAACCCCAGCAAAGTGAGAGGCTCACTTTTTCATTAACCCCAGATATTTGATGCAAGAGCATCCCCGGTTCACAACAAGTTTGCATCAACCAAAAACATTTTCTTTTCTGTTTTTTTTTTCGTTTGCAGTCTCAGTATTCCTTTCTGTGTGTCTCAGTTTTGGCTCACTGGATCATGTGGAGTTGGATTCTACTTGAATACTTGATCATCTTTCTTGCTTTCAAACCACATCTCATTTGGATCACTTTCCGACAAGATATTGCTACCAGTTTCCATGACAGTTTCTTGTTACCAGTTGCTTGAAACTTATTCTGGTGATCTATCGGAACCCATTCCGAAGCTTCCGGAACTTTGGACGTTGATCTCGATGTTTCTTGGCGTGTGGCCGACCTTCTACGTTTCATCCTTTGGATTCTCCGGAGGAATCTCTTGGCGGAGGCCGACCTTGTTCATTTTTGCACGTTAAGTCTTGTTCTTCAAGTTTTGATCCTTTTTGGGTTGACGGGATCCTTTGGATTGATATATATACTTGTAATCATGCTTTAGAATGTAACCAATGAGAATCAATTGAAAATCAATTAGGATCAATAAGAAATAGACTGTGCCTAGAAGATAGATCTTTCGATTCAAGGTCCCAGTGTGACCTATTCTACCAGGCCTGTGTGCCGGTATGTTGTAACCCTGTTGTTACCAGTTGGATGTAATCAAATTCCATGCAAGAAAACTATCTGTTCTGCATTGCCTCCATCATATCTGTGTGTTTCCGTTGTGTTTACTCTTGTTGACCAGTTTGGATTGATCTCTTTGGGGTCCCTCCTCACCAGTGACTGCTTCAAAGTCTTGAAGCATAGAACTCCTTATATACTCCTAACCTCTGCCATGCTAAAAGAAACTCAACATCCTAACTAAAAGAGGGGCACACAAGATCTACATTCAACTCTCCTCAACCAGTGCATATCTGTTTAGTTTTTGGAAGAGGAATCAACACCAATAGTAGGTGGGGACCCACCCTCAGTCTTTTCCTCCATATTTCCATCAAATTTATTTACCCACATTTTTGGCATCTTCTCCATTTCCACATTAACATCAATGTTCTTTACTATACCATTCTTCCCATTTCATCCTTTGCAAAATTTGGCAATATGTCCAAATTTGTTGCAATTGTAGCATACTGGATCTTGTTGTGAACCATTTCCATTTATATTTCCATTCCTTCTAAAATTGGTTCTACACATAACAACCTTGTGCCTATACATGTGCAAGAATAGCAATATCTCTTGAATGATTGAGCATTTCTATCATAATTGGTATTCTCATATCCAATCCAATTCATCCTACTTCTGCATTCACTCGCCTTATGTCCAAACTTATTGCAATTGCAACATTGACCATTAAATGATTTAGATTTGACCTGACTTCTACATTCACTAGTTCTATGTCCAAACTTATTGCTTGAAAAATAGTTACCACTGAAAGTTGATGAGTAGTTGGTTTGTACAGGAGGAGTCCTTTTGAAATTCTTCTTGTTCCAGACTTGAATGTGTTGAAAGCATGAGCTTGTATGGTTGTCATTGATGTCAAACTTTGTTATATGGATGGATGTTGGTTTGGATATGCTCTTGGTTATTGCAGTTGTGTTTTGTGTTGTAGATTGTGTTAAATACTTTTGGTGTTGGTTGTGGCATTTGTTTTGGAAAGTTATCTCTGTTCTTTGGCAAGAAGTGTGTCTGTTTGAATGGTTCAGAAAGCTTTTGGTGCTCTCTGGATATGTTGTAGATTATGTTGTGGTTTAGTGGACGTGGTTTCATGGCATGTGTAGTATTCTCAGTATGTTTTTCAGATGGTTTCTTTGTTCCACAAGAGAGCTTTGTTGATCTATGTTCTAGATATTCAATTATGTTGTGATTCGGTGTGTCCGATTAAGTTATCTTAATTGGATAATATTCTTTTGGTTCATATATGAGTTGAAAGTTGTATTGAGATGATGTTATGGGTCTCACCATGGCGTGTGGATATCCCCATGCAAGTTTTTACATCAGAAGATGTTATGTGGCCGATTGATTGCTATATCTACACGTTATGTTTGGTAACAACTTTAGATAATGTATTAGCATGTGCAGATTATTTGATTAATCTTGGAAGGATGTATTGTAATATGTTTTGGTTCCCTCTTTCTCTTGGAGTGGATTGATTTGAGTTTTTTTGGTCCAAGTGGCTTTGTTTGTGTAATATTGCTTATTCTATTTTGGGTGACCCTCAACTAGGTTTTTAATGATGTATCTCATATTTAAGAAGTGCGAATGATGAGTTGAGTGTGAATTGTGTATGAATTGATGAGAAGTGTATGCGAATGATATGCAAGTAGATTTGAGTTTGTGAATGTACAAAATTTAGATTGAGAAGAGCTTTAAAGGTGTTCTATTTAGTAAGATAGTGTTATGACAATAGAAGTTATTAAAGATGTTTGCCATGATTTTGGTCGCTTGATCCAGTTGTTTAAGGACAATTTCATGTTCAGGAGAATCCTTCTTAGTTTCAATTCAATTATTTCCTTTGTTGTTGATTGACAGTGAGTCCTTCGACAATAGTTTGTATTTTACCCTAAAGCGGTGAGCCTCTGTTGTGCAAATCCATGTATCTTGCCTTAAGGCAGTGTGCCTTAGCCTTGTAAGTCTTTTAGGTGCTCTTGCTCCTTGGCAATGAGCCTAAAACTTTGTAATCATTTTTATTCATATTGTGAGTTAGATTCTCACTATGGTTTTTTTCTATTGGGGTTTTCCATGTAAATCTGGTGTTCATGTGTTGATGGTTGATGGTCACGTGCCAATGATTAATTTGTTGTTTCTAAATTAGTTGATGTTGTTTATAATTAATCTATTTGGAATTTTTAGATTGGTTCACCCCCCCTCTCTCAATCTTGTCGTGTGTTCAATAATTGGTATCAGAGCTAGGTTCCTCTTTGGAAAGCTTAACCACTTGAGGTCGATTCAGAAATGGTGCAAGAACTTCATGTTAAAGAATTCATGTTTGTTGGAACAAAATTTTTTTATTGTAAGGAAAGAATGGAATCTTACTTGAAGACATTGCAGAATGGAATCTGGGAGATTATTCAAACTGGTTATAAATGACCTTAAAATGGACCTTCAACTCTAGATGAACTTAAGGCTCAGGAGACAAATGCAAAGGCTAGAATAGAACTTATCAATTGTTTGGGTGATGAAGTATTTCGTAAGGTTAAAGGATTGAAAGAAGCTAAGGAAGTTTGGAAAAAGTTATGTTATGCATATGAAGGTGATTGAAGACCCAACAAGCTAGACTTGTGAATTTGAAGTAGAAATTTGAAGTTTTCAAAATGGTTGATGATGAGAGTGTTGAAACTACATACATAGAGTGAATGATATCGTAGAGGCTATCTGAGTTGTTGGTGGAATTTTAAATGAAAGTGATGTTATCAGAAAGATCATGTTTACATTAATCAAACCCTACAAACCGAAGAAGTGTGCTATTGAAGAATGTCATGATTTGAATAACTATTCGATTGATTAGCTTATCGAAATGTTGTTTGCCTATGAAATTGGAGAGATGGATAACATAACATCCTACTAGAAAGAAGTTGCATTTAACGTTTCAAGGATATCAAGAGATGAACCAAAAACAAGTGAGAACTTGGATGATTGAGACAAACTTTGTAAGAAGACTAAAGAGAGGAACTAGAAAGTACAAAGGTAAGATGCCCTTGAAATGATTTAATTATGGAAGAATTGGTCACTATGCTTCTAAATGTATATCTAGAAAAGACTACAAAAAAATTGATGATGATGAAAAGAAAAGTAGATATAGAAGACGTGATTTTAAGAAAAGGATAGATGATAGAGATAAAGGGAAAAAGAGCTTTTGTTCTATGGGGACATATTCGTCTAAAGATGAAGATGGCGAGGACTTGAATGAAAAATCTTTATTCTTGGCTATAGAAGAGAAGAATCGAGATAGATCCAAAAGACCGGAAGAGAATAGACTGCAATGCTGCATGCTAAGGTAGAACCAAAATCTTGGATCATTGACTTGGGATGTTCAAATATGATGTAGGAGCACGGGTCTAGTTCTTACTGGTTAAGCATTTTTCAGCGGAATTGCTTGAGATCGTGGCATTTCTTCTTATTTGAGTGTTTAGCGTTGTGGTTTTGGGTTTATTCCCTTGTGTTCGTAGTCTTGTTTTTTGTTCGAGTTTCATGGTTGTTGGATTTAATCACGATGAGTTATCGATTCCGGTATTGGCCTGGTTGATATGTTCTTACCGGTTATTCTGGTAGAGTATTGAGCGAAGTGGATCGGGTTGCGCTTGATCTCCTTGACTTGCAGATCGTAGATTTATGTTTCTTATGTCGTGTCCGATGTTCCAGGAGGACCGCATATTGTCTTATGCATTTTGGAAGTTGTTCTTAGTGATTTGAGCCGACATGTTACCGTTACACATTTCATGAATCGGTTGGTCTTTGGGCCGACTTGATTAAGTTGTAATTATTTGTGGGTAGTATAAATGGAGGTTTGCGAATCATTTGAGGAGACGGAAGTTAGAAGATCAAAGACAAAGTTTAGAGATCGAGCGAAGATGTAGATCTGATGAGAAACTGATCCGATGGACTAAGGTCGGAACGCTGAGGTCCGGATTAAGGTAGAACCAACAGACTATTTCTGGAGGCCGATCTGATATGTGGATGATCTGCGGATCTTATATTTGTGTTGTAAGCATTGTTTGTATCTTGGACCATTATCTAGCATGTGACATTTGTAATTCTTCATACTGTAATAAGAATTGTTCATATTTTTTACCGGTTATGTATTATGTGTTGTTATCGGTTGTTCTTTCTATTGTTTCTGGCATCTTGTTACCGGTTACTGGTATATTTTGCATAGTGTTTGTGTTAGGCTGCAAGGATAAGTTGTCCTTCATTGGATCTCCCTACCTTGATTGTACCAATTGCATAGTGTTTGTGTTAGACTGCAAGGATGGGTTGTCCTTCATTGGATCTCCCTACCTTGACTGCACCAAAATCATATGACATGAGATAAAGACAAATTCATTAATCTTAATAAGTACAATGGTGGATTAGTAAAGTTTGTAGGAGAGAAAGTTGCACCTATTTGTGGAATAGGAAGTATCTCAATTGATGGTAACCATAAAACTGATGATGTTATGTAGAAGGTTTGAGACATAGTTTGTCGAGTGTTAGTCAAATGTGCAACAGAGGTTATGTAGTTGTGTTCACCAATATCGGAATTTATAATTAGAAAAGGAAAAATTGGAAAGTTGGTAATAGAAGGCATTGAGACAAGTGGAAACGTTTATTACATAAATGATAGAAGTGGAAACAAACGTTTTCTGACTCAAAGCAATGAATGTTGGTTATGGCATAAAAGGATGTGATAGGTTAGCTTTGATAATATGATAAAGATCAGTAATATTAAAGCAATGAGGGGTTTACCAAAGATTATCAAACCTATTGATATTGTGTGTAGGGAATGTTAGGGAAGCAAACAAAGATAAGTTTCAAGAATAAGGAGTATTCTATTTCATATCCCTTGGAGATGATTCATACAGATCTGTGCAGGCCTACAAGGATAAGTGTACTTAACATAGAAAGGTATTTCATTTTACTTATTGATTATTATTCTAGGATGACATGGGTTACATTTTTTAAAGAAAAATATGAAGCTTTTGAAAGGTTTAAAGTTTTCAATTTGATGGTAGAAAATAAAGTTGATGCAAAAATCAAGTGTTTAAGATCTGATAAAGGTAGATAATTTACTTTGAATGAGTTTAGTAATTTTTGTGAGAAATATGGTATTAAAAGACATTTTTCTGCTCCAAGAACTGCTCAATAAAATGGTGTGGTAGAAAGGAAGAATAAGATTGTTATTGAGATGGCTAGAACTATGATGAAGGATGTTAACTTGGCTAATGTGTATTGGAAAGAAGCTGTGCATACTGATATTTACATTTTCAACAAGGTATAGGTAAGAGTAAATCATACTAAGACACCTTATGAGTTGTGGAATAAAAGACCTCCTATTGTGAAGTATTTCAGAATCTTTGAGAGTAAGTTCTATATCAGAAGAGATGAAAATGATCTTGGAAATTTTGATACCAGACTCTATGAAGGAATATTATTAGGATATGCTACGAACAAAAAAGCCTATCGATGTTACAATAAGAGACTAAACATGATAGTGGAAAGTACAAATGTGAAATTTTGTGAGACAAGGGATCAGACTGCTCCTGAACCCGTTCAAGAGACTAAATTTGAGATCATTTTTGTTGTTGCATAAGAAAAGACAGATCCAAAAGATATCAATGAGGAAGAGAGATGAAACTGAAGAAGATAAAGAAGAACTAGAGCAAGCAATCAATTCCTCGAAATATATGCAAATGAATCATTCATAATATCTAGATAATTGGGGACAAAAACAAAGGAGTTCAAACAATAATAAGTGTTATAGAGGTAAATGAGCAAGAAAATTACAGTTTTCTTTCACTTATTGAACCTAATTCATATGAAGAAGCAAGCAAAGAAAAAAGTTGGGTAAAAGCAACGAAAGAAGAATTGAATCAAATATAGAAGAAGAAAACTTGGGAGCTGGTACCTAGACCAACAGAGAAAAATGTGATAGGAACTAAGTGGGTGTTTCATAACAATTTGAATGAACAAGGCCAGGTCACTAGGAACAATGCGAGATCGGTATGGAAAGGCTACTCTCAGGTAGACAGTATTGATTATGAGGAAACTTTTGCTCCAATAGCTAAGATGGAAGCTATAAGAATGTTTCTTTCTTTTTCTTCCTACAAGAATTTCAAGGTATATCAAATGGATATTAAGTTAGCATTTTTGAATGGATAACTAGAAGAAGTGTACATTGAGCAACCAAATGGATTTAGATTGCCAGAGGATCTGGATGTGTTTTGCAAGTTAAAGAAGGCATCATATGGACTCAAACAAGCACCTAGAGCATGGTGTGCTAGATTGGAGATATATTTGTTACCTTAAAACTTCAAGAAAGGTACTCTAGACAACAATCTTTATTTTAAGGTTGGAAGCAATAAGTTGTTGATTGATTGTTGTTTATATTGATGATATTATCTTTAGAGGAAGCAATGGTTTGTATAAAGAATTTACAGAAGAGATGCAGAAGGAATTTGAGATGTCTATGTTTGGAGAGATGTCATTCTTTCTTAGTCTAAAAGTTACTTAGTTGGATGATGGAATCTTTGTTTCTCAAGCTAAAATGTCAAATAAATGTTAAAGAAGTTTGATATGCAGAATCGTAAACCAGTTACTACCCCTTTAGCTATTGGTTGCAAATTAGGCAAAGATGATACATCTCCGGATGTTGATCAAAAGAAGTACATATCTATGATTAGTAAGACATTAAATAGCTTGGACAAAAAATGGGCAAGATGATAAAGTGATTTGGCTACAATCTTCCCATCCACCTTGAAAAGTGTAGCGATTGACTGGTATACAAGAATTGACCAAGTCTCTTGAATGACATGTTAAATAACAAGGGAGGCCTTTGGAGAAGAGCTTAAATTACTTCAAAATGATAATGAAATAATAACAAAAAGTTAGATACAAAATAAGGTCAGCACAAAAATATATGAGCTTATAATTATATACTTAAAGAATTGTATGTAAATTTAGAAAAATAATTGATCGATCATCTCAAGAAAACATGGTTCCATCAAAGGTCTTTTTCTGCCATTAAGAAAAAAGATGAAGATGGTACCACACACTTTCTATTTAGAAGCTTACAATCACGTAATGAAAATAGAAAATGAAGATTAAATGTCCTCACATAGTAGAAGAAAAATAGAGGAAGATTGAAGTTTGGATGACAATAGTGATAATGAATTGAAAATATATAAGCACTTTGGAGGTACATGAGTTGAATGATGAAATAATTAAAGATAGATAAAGAAAACAACAAAGAAACTAATGAACTATGGTGTATTGAGTGTAAAATTGAGGTGCACACAAAAGGTAATGTTTTGTGAGATTTGCCAAGTTATGGATCATTTTATACAATTTGAAGACTAGAAGTAGGCAAGTACTCTTTATGTAGGAAGAGTACTCCATTCCATTCAAGCCATAAGTTGCATCTCCAAGTGGTTATTATTATAAAAAAAGGAGGGGAAAATCAAACATAGTATGACCCCAAAGGACGTTTTATTATACAATGTTAGCAACGTAATGAATGGGGACATTTTGTCAGAAATTGTTAGAACAAGCAAGACGAAAGTGCAATTATTATGCAAATGGTGTGGCCCTACAGACCATGAAGACACTAGATGTCCAAAGGAAAAGGCTATCATTAACCTATTTGATAATGATAAGAAAAATGAAGTACTAACCATCAATCATGCCCAAGAAAGTAGGTTATGTACTCAGACCCATGTATAGAGAAAAAAAGGCTCCATGAAGCAAGGGTCAAAGTGGAGAATGCTATGCATAATGAATAGATGATATCAAATGCAAAATCAAACTTAGTAACACATCAATTATGATTTATTTCAAATATTACAAGGCAAGTAGTTCAAACTATTGTATGAGTTAAAGTAGTGGATTTATTACAAGTATTCTTGAACTCTCAAATGTCATGACTAATACTACTATGTTGGGGAAGAAAGAGATGATGCATGTTATGGGCCAATTGGAATATGGTGAGAATAAAGATCCAATATCTAAACCTCCATTGTTAGGAAACCAAGTGATTGATCAAATGTTACTGATAGTTACCACAACAAAGAAACCAATAATGGTGAATATGGAGCTCCATGAAAGGAATATCAACAATCTAATTATTTATGGTGGCATGATGGTGGATCTAGTGTGAACATAATTTTGAAAGAAACTTAGAGAAGTTTGAGTAAGCCAAGCATTTGGCCCCAACTTCTTAATTGGCAAGCATAGATCAACAAGGTATTAAGGTACTTGGACTTTTGATAGGACAAAAGGTTATTATAAGAACCCAAGCATTTTTGGTGAACTTTGTGGTCAAGAAAAAAATTGCGCAACATATTGTTACGTTGGGGTTTGCTAGTAGTAGAAAAATTCGATCACAATTGAAAAAAGAATATAATCCCCATTGAAAACGTTTTGGAAGTATGTAATTGATTTCAAGAACCAAGTTGCAAGTGAAGAAACAATTTCCTTTGATTCATTAGGTTTAGACTCTAAAGAATAATGGAAAAAGAACCATGATATAGGTCTAATAGAGCCAAATGTTGAATAGATTATAGAATTACAATCATGCTTAGAGGATGATTCTTTTTTGCTTTGCAACCTATTTCACTATAAAATGGAGGACTTGAGGTATTATTATCAACTGTAATTTTACCAAAGCTATGATTTCTTACCAAAAAGAAATTAATGAAAAATGATTTTAAAAAGTTGAACAATCTATGTGTGACATACATATTCCATAGGTTGCAACAGATAATATTTGCAACAAAGGTATCCAACTTTGTAAAAGAATTCAAAATTACTAGCAATACATATTTGAGTGTGTTAAAAAGCGTGACTACAAGGCATGAATACATAAAAGGCCCGACTACATAAAAGGATAGACTTTATTAAAAAATATGTTTGTAAATCCTAACCACAGTAAAAGGTATGAATATAATATGGCAAGAAAATAAAAACATTTTATGACAATATCATTACTCAATTTCCATTATGGAATGGTCATCCTACTCTTCTATTGCATGAAATCCTCAAGTACAACATTATTTGGTACAACGATAACTGGTGAATGAGGCATTTTTGAATGTGAAATACATACAAAAAATGGTAAGGAGAAGAAAGTGACTTTCAAATTATACCCCAATCCCATTCTCTTTATATTATGTAACCCTTACATGCTCCCTTCACCATATGATTCAAGGAGGAATCCCTTCTTTACATCATATGAGCTCTAAAATAATCATGTAGCTTATGTCCATTCTATATCTACATCATAGAACCTCTACCATTATCGTATAACATAAAGCCACATTTTATCTATAGCATACAGGGTGACCTCACAACACCGGGTTACACTTTTTGGTAGATCTTGATATTTGTTGAAATCACACATTTTTCAGAAAATATAATGATTTAAGCCTTGATGGGTCTCATTTGAAGTAATTAATTGAATAGAGTTAGACCAAATATTCTTAGATCAAAATCCCTTGGATGAAACCTCTCTACTCTTAATGCACACCTACAATGGAGTCTCCTTCGTACCTATCAAGTCTCCTTCGTACCTATTAAAATGCTGACAAAAAACCATTTTTACATTAGTTTTTGTGGGGTCAAATGAATTCATTTAGAAGTTTTGTTTTGTAACTATGTAGCCCTTATTATAAGCTTTCCAAAAAGTATAATTTTTAACATGTTCGGATTTGATATTCAACTTGTAACATGCTTTAATGTATTCCTTAACAGTAGATTCCTTCTGTCTCAAATTCTGCAACTTCCGGAATAGATTCACTTGGTAATCAGATGGCATAAATTTTGATTTCAACTTAGCAACCTTCCGATCCCATGTATTGATCTTCCTTTTACCTCTTTTTTGTCTATCCACCTGCAAATTCTCCCACCAAAGAGATGCATGACCTTTCAACCAGGTACAGACATATTTCACCTTCCTTTCTTCTCTAATGTTTTCAAAATCAAAATATTTTTCCATCTCCGAGATCCAATCCATCAATTCATCCAAATCCAACTTTCCATCATATTTCGGTGGGGTAAAATGAGGTTTAGTATTCGCCCTACTCAAAACACTCAAAAACCTTTCCTCATCCGGATCAACCGTCGTTGGGTTTACTTGTTCTGTCCGGGCTTCTTCTCCTTCATCTTCACTATGTATTGACCTCTTCTCTAGGCTGTCTCCACGACTTCCAACCAGGTTGCTATTCCTCACAACATTTCCATCACAACAGAGTTTGCATTCCCACACACTCCACCATTCCTAGTTCCTCTTCACGACATCTTTACGCCAGTCCTCTGCAGTTGTAGGTCGGGTCCACAGTCTGCCACCCTACAACAAAATTCTCAGGACAACACAACCTCCAGAACGAAAACTCGCTTTGATACCACTTGAAGCAGTCACCGGCTAAGAGGGACCTCAAAGAGATCAGTCTAGACCGGCCAGCAAGAGTAAACACAACGGAAACACAGGGACATGATGGAGGCAATGTATAATAGATTGAATTATATCATGAAAACTATTTACAACCAACTGGTAACAACTTGGTTACAAAAACCGGCTCTCAAAATACAAAACAGGTCACAATTGGGACCTTAGATCTTAAGATCTATCTTCTATGATCAGTCTAACTTCTTGATTACATTCTAATACTCTATTACAATGATTTATACGATCCAAGAGGTTCCAGTTGGCCCAAAAAGGGATCAAAACCCGAAAAACAAGAACTAACGTGTAAAACCAACAAGGTCAGCCTCTGCCAAAAAAATTCCTCTGGAAAATCCAAAGGATGAATTGTAGATCATGGGGAAAGGTCGGTCACATGCTAAGGAGCATCAGAATCAACGCTCAAGGCTCCGCAAGCTATAAAAGGGGATCTGGTAGATTACCAAATAGGTCCAGGCAACCGGTAACATAAAACTGTCTCGGAAACCGGTAGCGATAACTTGTCGAAAAACAATCCAAATGCTCAACAGTTTGGGAATAAGGAAGATGATCAAGTCTTCAAGTAAAATCCAACTCCACAGGCTCCGATGAGGCAAATCCGGGACACATAAAAAGAAATGCCTAAACTGCAAACAAAAAGCAAAACATAAAGGAAATATTTTTGGTTGATGCAAGATTGATATGAACCAGGGATGCTCCTGCATCAAATTGTCTATTTATAACTAAAACACATTTAAACTTCCTATGAATTCAAATCCTATTTTAACTGCTAGAAAACTAAATCTAATCTTACTTGTAAGAAAATGAAATCTATTTGACGTTTTCAATAAACCATAAATTTATTCCACTGAGCATTTAAAGCAAACTAAATCCCATGAGTAGATTTAATAAAGGTTAT